>NC_136621.1:1263146-1416744 GCF_933228915.1 Telmatherina bonti
GAACCATGTGGAGCGACGTGGAGCGATGTGGAGTGAAGTAGAACCATGTGGAGCGACGTGGAGCGAAGTAGAACCATGTGGAGCGACGTGGAGCGATGTGGAGCGAAGTAGAACCATGTGGAGCGACGTGGAGCGACGTGGAGCGATGTGGAGCGATGTAGAACCATGTGGAGCGACGTGGAGCGATGTGGAGCGAAGTAGAACCATGTGGAGCGAAGTGGAGCGATGTGGAGCGAAGTAGAACCATGTGGAGCGACGTGGAGCGAAGTAGAACCATGTGGAGCGACGTGGAGCGATGTGGAGCGAAGTAGAACCATGTGGAGCGACGTTGAGCGATGTGGAGCGAAGTAGAACCATGTGGAGCGACGTGGAGCGAAGTAGAACCATGTGGAGCGACGTGGAGCGATGTGGAGCGACGTGGAGCGATGTGGAGCGACGTGGAGCGACGTGGAGCGAAGTAGAACCATGTAGAGCGATGTGGAGCGACGTGGAGCGATGTGGAGCGACGTGGAGCGAAGTAGAACCATGTGGAGCGACGTGGAGCGATGTGGAGCGACGTGGAGCGATGTAGAATGATGTGGAGCGATGTGGAGCGATGTGGAGCGACGTGGAGCGAAGTAGAACCATGTGGAGCGACGTGGAGCGATGTAGAACGATGTGGAGCGATGTAGAACGATGTGGAGCGATGTGGAGCGACGTGGAGCGAAGTAGAACCATGTGGAGCGACGTGGAGCGAAGTAGAACCATGTGGAGCGACGTGGAGCGATGTGGAGCGATGTAGAACGATGTGGAGCGACGTGGAGCGATGTGGAGCGATGTAGAACGATGTGGAGCGACGTGGAGCGATGTGGAGCGACGTGGAGCGATGTGGAGCGATGTGGAGCGACGTGGAGCGATGTGGAGCGACGTGGAGCGACGTGGAGCGATGTGGAGCGACGTGGAGCGAAGTAGAACCATGTGGAGCGACGTGGAGCGAAGTAGAACCATGTGGAGCGACGTGGAGCGACGTGGAGCGAAGTAGAACCATGTGGAGCGACGTGGAGCGACGTGGAGCGAAGTAGAACCATGTGGAGCGACGTGGAGCGAAGTAGAACCATGTGGAGCGACGTGGAGCGATGTGGAGCGACGTGGAGCGAAGTAGAACCATGTGGAGCGACGTGGAGCGATGTGGAGTGAAGTAGAACCATGTGGAGCGACGTGGAGCGAAGTAGAACCATGTGGAGCGATGTGGAGCGATGTGGAGTGAAGTAGAACCATGTGGAGAGACGTGGAGCGAAGTAGAACCATGTGGAGCGACGTGGAGCGATGTGGAGCGACGTGGAGCGATGTGGAGCGACGTGGAGCGACGTGGAGCGAAGTAGAACCATGTGGAGCGACGTGGAGCGATGTGGAGCGAAGTAGAACCATGTGGAGCGACGTGGAGCGATGTGGAGTGAAGTAGAACCATGTGGAGCGACGTGACGAAGTAGAACCATGTGGAGCGACGTGGAGCGATGTGGAGTGAAGTAGAACCATGTGGAGCGACGTGGAGCGAAGTAGAACCATGTGGAGCGACGTGGAGCGAAGTAGAACCATGTGGAGCGACGTGGAGCGATGTGGAGCGAAGTAGAACCATGTGGAGCGACGTGGAGCGATGTGGAGCGATGTAGAACCATGTGGAGCGACGTGGAGCGATGTGGAGCGAAGTAGAACCATGTGGAGCGACGTGGAGCGATGTGGAGCGAAGTAGAACCATGTGGAGCGACGTGGAGCGATGTGGAGCGATGTAGAACCATGTGGAGCGACGTGGAGCGATGTGGAGCGAAGTAGAACCATGTGGAGCGACGTGGAGCGATGTGGAGCGAAGTAGAACCATGTGGAGCGACGTGGAGCGAAGTAGAACCATGTGGAGCGACGTGGAGCGATGTGGAGCGAAGTAGAACCATGTGGAGCGACGTGGAGCGAAGTAGAACCATGTGGAGCGATGTGGAGCGATGTGGAGCGACGTGGAGCGAAGTAGAACCATGTGGAGCGACGTGGAGCGATGTAGAACGATGTGGAGCGATGTAGAACGATGTGGAGCGATGTGGAGCGATGTGGAGCGAAGTAGAACCATGTGGAGCGACGTGGAGCGATGTGGAGCGACGTGGAGCGAAGTAGAACCATGTGGAGCGACGTGGAGCGAAGTAGAACCATGTGGAGCGACGTGGAGCGATGTGGAGCGATGTAGAACGATGTGGAGCGACGTGGAGCGATGTGGAGCGATGTAGAACGATGTGGAGCGACGTGGAGCGATGTGGAGCGATGTGGAGCGATGTGGAGCGATGTGGAGCGATGTGGAGCGACGTGGAGCGATGTGGAGCGACGTGGAGCGAAGTAGAACCATGTGGAGCGACGTGGAGCGAAGTAGAACCATGTGGAGCGACGTGGAGCGATGTGGAGCGACGTGGAGCGAAGTAGAACCATGTGGAGCGACGTGGAGCGATGTGGAGTGAAGTAGAACCATGTGGAGCGACGTGGAGCGAAGTAGAACCATGTGGAGCGACGTGGAGCGATGTGGAGTGAAGTAGAACCATGTGGAGAGACGTGGAGCGAAGTAGAACCATGTGGAGCGACGTGGAGCGATGTGGAGCGAAGTAGAACCATGTGGAGCGACGTGGAGCGACGTGGAGCGATGTGGAGCGATGTAGAACCATGTGGAGCGATGTGGAGCGATGTGGAGCGATGTGGAGCGAAGTAGAACCATGTGGAGCGAAGTAGAACCATGTGGAGCGACGTGGAGCGATGTGGAGCGACGTGGAGCGAAGTAGAACCATGTGGAGCGACGTGGAGCGAAGTAGAACCATGTGGAGCGACGTGGAGCGATGTGGAGCGATGTAGAACGATGTGGAGCGACGTGGAGCGATGTGGAGCGATGTAGAACGATGTGGAGCGACGTGGAGCGATGTGGAGCGACGTGGAGCGATGTGGAGCGATGTAGAACGATGTGGAGCGACGTGGAGCGATGTGGAGCGACGTGGAGCGAAGTAGAACCATGTGGAGCGACGTGGAGCGAAGTAGAACCATGTGGAGCGACGTGGAGCGATGTGGAGCGATGTAGAACCATGTGGAGCGACGTGGAGCGAAGTAGAACCATGTGGAGCGACGTGGAGCGATGTGGAGCGACGTGGAGCGAAGTAGAACCATGTGGAGCGACGTGGAGCGATGTGGAGTGAAGTAGAACCATGTGGAGCGACGTGGAGCGAAGTAGAACCATGTGGAGCGACGTGGAGCGATGTGGAGTGAAGTAGAACCATGTGGAGCGACGTGGAGCGAAGTAGAACCATGTGGAGCGACGTGGAGCGATGTGGAGTGAAGTAGAACCATGTGGAGCGACGTGGAGCGAAGTAGAACCATGTGGAGCGACGTGGAGCGAAGTAGAACCATGTGGAGCGACGTGGAGCGATGTGGAGCGAAGTAGAACCATGTGGAGCGACGTGGAGCGACGTGGAGCGATGTGGAGCGATGTAGAACCATGTGGAGCGATGTGGAGCGATGTGGAGCGAAGTAGAACCATGTGGAGCGAAGTAGAACCATGTGGAGCGACGTGGAGCGATGTGGAGCGACGTGGAGCGAAGTAGAACCATGTGGAGCGACGTGGAGCGAAGTAGAACCATGTGGAGCGACGTGGAGCGATGTGGAGCGATGTAGAACGATGTGGAGCGACGTGGAGCGATGTGGAGCGATGTAGAACGATGTGGAGCGACGTGGAGCGATGTGGAGCGATGTGGAGCGATGTAGAACGATGTGGAGCGACGTGGAGCGATGTGGAGCGACGTGGAGCGAAGTAGAACCATGTGGAGCGACGTGGAGCGAAGTAGAACCATGTGGAGCGACGTGGAGCGATGTGGAGCGAAGTAGAACCATGTGGAGCGACGTGGAGCGACGTGGAGCGAAGTAGAACCATGTGGAGCGACGTGGAGCGAAGTAGAACCATGTGGAGCGACGTGGAGCGATGTGGAGTGAAGTAGAACCATGTGGAGCGACGTGACGAAGTAGAACCATGTGGAGCGACGTGGAGCGATGTGGAGTGAAGTAGAACCATGTGGAGCGACGTGACGAAGTAGAACCATGTGGAGCGACGTGGAGCGAAGTAGAACCATGTGGAGCGACGTGGAGCGATGTGGAGCGAAGTAGAACCATGTGGAGCGACGTGGAGCGACGTGGAGCGATGTGGAGCGATGTAGAACCATGTGGAGCGACGTGGAGCGATGTGGAGCGAAGTAGAACCATGTGGAGCGACGTGGAGCGATGTGGAGCGAAGTAGAACCATGTGGAGCGACGTGGAGCGAAGTAGAACCATGTGGAGCGACGTGGAGCGATGTGGAGCGAAGTAGAACCATGTGGAGCGACGTGGAGCGAAGTAGAACCATGTGGAGCGACGTGGAGCGATGTGGAGCGACGTGGAGCGATGTGGAGCGACGTGGAGCGAAGTAGAACCATGTGGAGCGACGTGGAGCGATGTGGAGCGATGTGGAGCGACGTGGAGCGATGTGGAGCGAAGTAGAACCATGTGGAGCGACGTGGAGCGATGTGGAGCGAAGTAGAACCATGTGGAGCGACGTGGAGCGATGTGGAGTGAAGTAGAACCATGTGGAGCGACGTGGAGCGAAGTAGAACCATGTGGAGCGACGTGGAGCGATGTGGAGTGAAGTAGAACCATGTGGAGAGACGTGGAGCGAAGTAGAACCATGTGGAGCGACGTGGAGCGATGTGGAGCGAAGTAGAACCATGTGGAGCGACGTGGAGCGACGTGGAGCGATGTGGAGCGAAGTAGAACCATGTGGAGCGACGTGGAGCGACGTGGAGCGATGTGGAGCGATGTGGAGCGATGTGGAGCGATGTGGAGCGATGTGGAGCGATGTGGAGCGATGTGGAGCGACGTGGAGCGAAGTAGAACCATGTGGAGCGACGTGGAGCGAAGTAGAACCATGTGGAGCGACGTGGAGCGATGTGGAGCGATGTAGAACGATGTGGAGCGACGTGGAGCGATGTGGAGCGATGTAGAACGATGTGGAGCGACGTGGAGCGATGTGGAGCGACGTGGAACGATGTGGAGCGACGTGGAGCGATGTGGAGCGACGTGGAGCGAAGTAGAACCATGTGGAGCGACGTGGAGCGAAGTAGAACCATGTGGAGCGACGTGGAGCGATGTGGAGCGACGTGGAGCGAAGTAGAACCATGTGGAGCGATGTGGAGCGATGTGGAGCGAAGTAGAACCATGTGGAGCGAAGTAGAACCATGTGGAGCGACGTGGAGCGATGTGGAGCGACGTGGAGCGAAGTAGAACCATGTGGAGCGACGTGGAGCGAAGTAGAACCATGTGGAGCGACGTGGAGCGATGTGGAGCGATGTAGAACGATGTGGAGCGACGTGGAGCGATGTGGAGCGATGTAGAACGATGTGGAGCGACGTGGAGCGATGTGGAGCGACGTGGAACGATGTGGAGCGACGTGGAGCGATGTGGAGCGACGTGGAGCGAAGTAGAACCATGTGGAGCGACGTGGAGCGAAGTAGAACCATGTGGAGCGACGTGGAGCGATGTGGAGCGACGTGGAGCGAAGTAGAACCATGTGGAGCGACGTGGAGCGAAGTAGAACCATGTGGAGCGACGTGGAGCGATGTGGAGTGAAGTAGAACCATGTGGAGCGACGTGGAGCGAAGTAGAACCATGTGGAGCGACGTGGAGCGATGTGGAGTGAAGTAGAACCATGTGGAGCGACGTGGAGCGAAGTAGAACCATGTGGAGCGACGTGGAGCGATGTGGAGCGAAGTAGAACCATGTGGAGCGACGTGGAGCGACGTGGAGCGATGTGGAGCGATGTAGAACCATGTGGAGCGACGTGGAGCGATGTGGAGCGAAGTAGAACCATGTGGAGCGACGTGGAGCGATGTGGAGCGAAGTAGAACCATGTGGAGCGACGTGGAGCGAAGTAGAACCATGTGGAGCGACGTGGAGCGATGTGGAGCGAAGTAGAACCATGTGGAGCGACGTTGAGCGATGTGGAGCGAAGTAGAACCATGTGGAGCGACGTGGAGCGAAGTAGAACCATGTGGAGCGACGTGGAGCGATGTGGAGCGACGTGGAGCGACGTGGAGCGAAGTAGAACCATGTGGAGCGACGTGGAGCGATGTGGAGCGAAGTAGAACCATGTGGAGCGACGTGGAGCGATGTGGAGCGACGTGGAGCGATGTGGAGCGACGTGGAGCGATGTGGAGCGAAGTAGAACCATGTGGAGCGACGTGGAGCGATGTGGAGCGAAGTAGAACCATGTGGGGCGACGTGGAGCGAAGTAGAACCATGTGGAGCGACGTGGAGCGAAGTAGAACCATGTGGAGCGACGTGGAGCGAAGTAGAACCATGTGGAGCGACGTGGAGCGACGTGGAGCGAAGTAGAACCATGTGGAGCGACGTGGAGCGAAGTAGAACCATGTGGAGCGACGTGGAGCGATGTGGAGCGAAGTAGAACCATGTGGAGCGACGTGGAGCGATGTGGAGCGAAGTAGAACCATGTGGAGCGATGTGGAGCGATGTGGAGCGATGTGGAGCGACGTGGAGCGAAGTAGAACCATGTGGAGCGACGTGGAGCGATGTGGAGCGACGTTGAGCGACGTGGAGCGATGTGGAGCGACGTTGAGCGATGTGGAGCGACGTTGAGCGACGTGGAGCGATGTGGAGCGAAGTAGAACCATGTGGAGCGATGTGGAGCGAAGTAGAACCATGTGGAGCGATGTGTCGCGACATAGACGATGTGGAGCAACATAGAACAATGTCGAACGATGTTGCGCGACACAAAACGATGTGGAACGATGTGGAGCGATGTGGAGCGATGTGGAGCGATGTGGAACGATCTGGAGTGATGTGGAACGATGTGAAGCGATGTGGAACGATCTGGAGTGATGTGGAACGATGTGGAGCAATCTGGAGTGATGTGGAACGATGTGGAACGATGTGGAGCGACATAGAACGATGTGGAGCGATGTGGAGCGACGTGGAGCGACGTGGAGCGATGTGGAGCGAAGTAGAACCATGTGGAGCGACGTGGAGCGATGTGGAGCGAAGTAGAACCATGTGGAGCGACGTGGAGCGATGTGGAGCGAAGTAGAACCATGTGGAGCGATGTGGAGCGATGTGGAGCGAAGTAGAACCATGTGGAGCGATGTCTCACGACATAGACGATGTGGAGCGATCTGGAGTGATGTGGAACGATGTGGAACGACATAGAACGATGTAGAACGATGTGGCACGACATAGAACGACGTGGAGCGACATAGAACGATGTAGAACAATGTGGCACAACATAGAACGACGTGGAGCGACACAGAACGATGTGGAACGATGTGGCACGACATAGAACGACGTGGAGCGACATAGAACGATGTAGAACGATGTGGCACGACATAGAACGACGTGGAGCGACATAGAACGATGTAGAACAATGTGGCACAACATAGAACGACGTGGAGCGATGTAGAACGACGTGGAGCGATGTGGAGCGACGTGGAGCGATGTGGAGCGACGTGGAGCGATGTGGAGCGACGTGGAGCGATGTGGAGCGAAGTAGAACCATGTGGAGCGACGTGGAGCGATGTGGAGCGAAGTAGAACCATGTGGAGCGACGTGGAGCGATGTGGAGCGAAGTAGAACCATGTGGAGCGATGTGGAGCGACGTGGAGCGAAGTAGAACCATGTGGAGCGACGTGGAGCGAAGTAGAACCATGTGGAGCGACGTGGAGCGATGTGTAGCGAAGTAGAACCATGTGGAGCGACGTTGAGCGATGTGGAGCGAAGTAGAACCATGTGGAGCGACGTGGAGCGACGTGGAGCGATGTGGAGCGAAGTAGAACCATGTGGAGCGACGTGGAGCGATGTGGAGTGAAGTAGAACCATGTGGAGCGACGTGGAGCGACGTGGAGCGATGTGGAGCGAAGTAGAACCATGTGGAGCGACGTGGAGCGATGTGGAGCGAAGTAGAACCATGTGGAGCGACGTGGAGCGATGTGGAGCGAAGTAGAACCATGTGGAGCGATGTGGAGCGACGTGGAGCGAAGTAGAACCATGTGGAGCGACGTGGAGCGAAGTAGAACCATGTGGAGCGACGTGGAGCGATGTGTAGCGAAGTAGAACCATGTGGAGCGACGTTGAGCGATGTGGAGCGAAGTAGAACCATGTGGAGCGACGTGGAGCGACGTGGAGCGATGTGGAGCGAAGTAGAACCATGTGGAGCGACGTGGAGCGATGTGGAGTGAAGTAGAACCATGTGGAGCGACGTGGAGCAAAGTAGAACCATGTGGAGCGACGTGGAGCGACGTGGAGCGACGTGGAGCGACGTGGAGCGACGTGGAGCAAAGTAGAACCATGTGGAGCGACGTGGACCGATGTGGAGCGAAGTAGAACCATGTGGAGCGACGTGGAGCGATGTGGAGCGATGTGGAGCGAAGTAGAACCATGTGGAGCGAAGTAGAACCATGTGGAGCGACGTGGAGCGATGTGGAGCGACGTGGAGCGATGTGGAGCGATGTGGAGCGAAGTAGAACCATGTGGAGCGACGTGGAGCGAAGTAGAACCATGTGGAGCGACGTGGAGCGAAGTAGAACCATGTGGAGCGACGTGGAGCGATGTGAAACGATGTGGAGCGATGTGGAGCGATGTGGAGCGAAGTAGAACCATGTGGAGCGACGTGGAGCGATGTGGAGCGACGTGGAGCGAAGTAGAACCATGTGGAGCGACGTGGAGCGAAGTAGAACCATGTGGAGCGACGTGGAGCGAAGTAGAACCATGTGGAGCGATGTGAAACGATGTGGAGCGATGTGTCGCGACATAGACGATGTGGAGCGACATAGAATGATGTAGAACGATGTGGAGCGATGTGGAGCGAAGTAGAACCATGTGGAGCGACGTGGAGCGAAGTAGAACCATGTGGAGCGACGTGGAGCGATGTGGAGCGACGTGGAGCGATGTGGAGCGACGTGGAGCGATGTGGAGCGACGTGGAGCGATGTGGAGCGACGTGGAGCGAAGTAGAACCATGTGGAGCGACGTGGAGCGAAGTAGAACCATGTGGAGCGACGTGGAGCGATGTGGAGCGACGTGGAGCGACGTGGAGCGACGTGGAGCGACGTGGAGCGAAGTAGAACCATGTGGAGCGACGTGGAGCGATGTGGAGCGAAGTAGAACCATGTGGAGCGATGTGGAGCGATGTGGAGCGACGTGGAGCGATGTGGAGCGATGTGGAGCGAAGTAGAACCATGTGGAGCGACGTGGAGCGATGTGGAGCGAAGTAGAACCATGTGGGGCGACGTGGAGCGAAGTAGAACCATGTGGAGCGACGTGGAGCGAAGTAGAACCATGTGGAGCGACGTGGAGCGAAGTAGAACCATGTGGAGCGACGTGGAGCGACGTGGAGCGAAGTAGAACCATGTGGAGCGACGTGGAGCGAAGTAGAACCATGTGGAGCGACGTGGAGCGATGTGGAGCGAAGTAGAACCATGTGGAGCGACGTGGAGCGATGTGGAGCGAAGTAGAACCATGTGGAGCGATGTGGAGTGATGTGGACCGATGTGGAGCGACGTGGAGCGAAGTAGAACCATGTGGAGCGACGTGGAGCGATGTGGAGCGACGTGGAGCGATGTGGAGCGACGTTGAGCGACGTGGAGCGATGTGGAGCGAAGTAGAACCATGTGGAGCGATGTGGAGCGATGTGAAACCATGTGGAGCGATGTGGAGCGAAGTAGAACCATGTGGAGCGATGTGTCGCGACATAGACGATGTGGAGCAACATAGAACAATGTCGAACGATGTTGCGCGACACAAAACGATGTGGAACGATGTGGAGCGATGTGGAGCGATGTGGAGCGATGTGGAACGATCTGGAGTGATGTGGAACGATGTGAAGCGATGTGGAACGATCTGGAGTGATGTGGAACGATGTGGAGCAATCTGGAGTGATGTGGAACGATGTGGAACGATGTGGAGCGACATAGAACGATGTGGAGCGATGTGGAGCGACGTGGAGCGACGTGGAGCGATGTGGAGCGAAGTAGAACCATGTGGAGCGACGTGGAGCGATGTGGAGCGAAGTAGAACCATGTGGAGCGACGTGGAGCGATGTGGCGCGAAGTAGAACCATGTGGAGCGACGTGGAGCGATGTGGAGCGAAGTAGAACCATGTGGAGCGATGTGGAGCGATGTGGAGCGATGTGGAGCGAAGTAGAACCATGTGGAGCGATGTCTCACGACATAGACGATGTGGAGCGATCTGGAGTGATGTGGAACGATGTGGAACGACATAGAACGATGTAGAACGATGTGGCACGACATAGAACGACGTGGAGCGACATAGAACGATGTAGAACAATGTGGCACAACATAGAACGACGTGGAGCGACACAGAACGATGTGGAACGATGTGGCACGACATAGAACGACGTGGAGCGACATAGAACGATGTAGAACGATGTGGCACGACATAGAACGACGTGGAGCGACATAGAACGATGTAGAACAATGTGGCACAACATAGAACGACGTGGAGCGATGTAGAACGACGTGGAGCGATGTGGAGCGACGTGGAGCGATGTGGAGCGACGTGGAGCGATGTGGAGCGACGTGGAGCGATGTGGAGCGAAGTAGAACCATGTGGAGCGACGTGGAGCGATGTGGAGCGAAGTAGAACCATGTGGAGCGACGTGGAGCGATGTGGAGCGAAGTAGAACCATGTGGAGCGATGTGGAGCGACGTGGAGCGAAGTAGAACCATGTGGAGCGACGTGGAGCGAAGTAGAACCATGTGGAGCGACGTGGAGCGATGTGTAGCGAAGTAGAACCATGTGGAGCGACGTTGAGCGATGTGGAGCGAAGTAGAACCATGTGGAGCGACGTGGAGCGACGTGGAGCGATGTGGAGCGAAGTAGAACCATGTGGAGCGACGTGGAGCGATGTGGAGTGAAGTAGAACCATGTGGAGCGACGTGGAGCGACGTGGAGCGACGTGGAGCGATGTGGAGCGAAGTAGAACCATGTGGAGCGACGTGGAGCGATGTGGAGCGAAGTAGAACCATGTGGAGCGACGTGGAGCGATGTGGAGCGAAGTAGAACCATGTGGAGCGATGTGGAGCGACGTGGAGCGAAGTAGAACCATGTGGAGCGACGTGGAGCGAAGTAGAACCATGTGGAGCGACGTGGAGCGATGTGTAGCGAAGTAGAACCATGTGGAGCGACGTTGAGCGATGTGGAGCGAAGTAGAACCATGTGGAGCGACGTGGAGCGACGTGGAGCGATGTGGAGCGAAGTAGAACCATGTGGAGCGACGTGGAGCGATGTGGAGTGAAGTAGAACCATGTGGAGCGACGTGGAGCAAAGTAGAACCATGTGGAGCGACGTGGAGCGACGTGGAGCGACGTGGAGCGACGTGGAGCGACGTGGAGCAAAGTAGAACCATGTGGAGCGACGTGGACCGATGTGGAGCGAAGTAGAACCATGTGGAGCGACGTGGAGCGATGTGGAGCGAAGTAGAACCATGTGGAGCGAAGTAGAACCATGTGGAGCGACGTGGAGCGATGTGGAGCGACGTGGAGCGATGTGGAGCGATGTGGAGCGAAGTAGAACCATGTGGAGCGACGTGGAGCGAAGTAGAACCATGTGGAGCGACGTGGAGCGAAGTAGAACCATGTGGAGCGACGTGGAGCGATGTGAAACGATGTGGAGCGATGTGGAGCGATGTGGAGCGAAGTAGAACCATGTGGAGCGACGTGGAGCGATGTGGAGCGACGTGGAGCGAAGTAGAACCATGTGGAGCGACGTGGAGCGAAGTAGAACCATGTGGAGCGACGTGGAGCGAAGTAGAACCATGTGGAGCGATGTGAAACGATGTGGAGCGATGTGTCGCGACATAGACGATGTGGAGCGACATAGAATGATGTAGAACGATGTGGAGCGATGTGGAGCGAAGTAGAACCATGTGGAGCGACGTGGAGCGAAGTAGAACCATGTGGAGCGACGTGGAGCGATGTGGAGCGACGTGGAGCGATGTGGAGCGACGTGGAGCGATGTGGAGCGACGTGGAGCGATGTGGAGCGACGTGGAGCGAAGTAGAACCATGTGGAGCGACGTGGAGCGAAGTAGAACCATGTGGAGCGACGTGGAGCGATGTGGAGCGACGTGGAGCGACGTGGAGCGACGTGGAGCGACGTGGAGCGAAGTAGAACCATGTGGAGCGATGTGGAGCGACGTGGAGCGATGTGGAGCGATGTGGAGCGATGTGGAGCGACGTGGAGCGAAGTAGAACCATGTGGAGCGATGTGGAGCGATGTGTCGCGACATAGACGATGTGGAGCGACATAGACGATGTGGAGCGACATAGACGATGTGGAGCGATGTGTCGCGACATAGACGATGTGGAGCGACATAGAACGATGTGGAACGATGTGGAGCGATGTGGAGCGATGTCTCACGACATAGACGATGTGGAGCGACATAGACGATGTGGAGCGACATAGAACGATGTGGAGCGATGTGTCGCGACATAGACGATGTGGAGCGACATAGAACGATGTGGAACGATGTGGAGCGATGTGGAGCGATGTCTCACGACATAGACGATGTGGAGCGACATAGAACGATGTGGAGCGATGTGGAGCGACGTGGAGCGAAGTAGAACCATGTGGAGCGACGTGGAGCGAAGTAGAACCATGTGGAGCGACGTGGAGCGATGTGTAGCGAAGTAGAACCATGTGGAGCGACGTTGAGCGATGTGGAGCGAAGTAGAACCATGTGGAGCGACGTGGAGCGACGTGGAGCGATGTGGAGCGAAGTAGAACCATGTGGAGCGACGTGGAGCGATGTGGAGTGAAGTAGAACCATGTGGAGCGACGTGGAGCGACGTGGAGCGACGTGGAGCGATGTGGAGCGAAGTAGAACCATGTGGAGCGACGTGGAGCGATGTGGAGCGAAGTAGAACCATGTGGAGCGACGTGGAGCGATGTGGAGCGAAGTAGAACCATGTGGAGCGATGTGGAGCGACGTGGAGCGAAGTAGAACCATGTGGAGCGACGTGGAGCGAAGTAGAACCATGTGGAGCGACGTGGAGCGATGTGTAGCGAAGTAGAACCATGTGGAGCGACGTTGAGCGATGTGGAGCGAAGTAGAACCATGTGGAGCGACGTGGAGCGACGTGGAGCGACGTGGAGCGACGTAGAACCATGTGGAGCGACGTGGAGCGATGTGGAGTGAAGTAGAACCATGTGGAGCGACGTGGAGCAAAGTAGAACCATGTGGAGCGACGTGGAGCGACGTGGAGCGACGTGGAGCGATGTGGAGTGAAGTAGAACCATGTGGAGCGACGTGGAGCGATGTGGAGTGAAGTAGAACCATGTGGAGCGATGTGGAGCGAAGTAGAACCATGTGGAGCGACGTGGAGCGATGTGGAGTGAAGTAGAACCATGTGGAGCGACGTGGAGCAAAGTAGAACCATGTGGAGCGACGTGGAGCGACGTGGAGCGACGTGGAGCGACGTGGAGCAAAGTAGAACCATGTGGAGCGACGTGGACCGATGTGGAGCGAAGTAGAACCATGTGGAGCGACGTGGAGCGATGTGGAGCGATGTGGAGCGAAGTAGAACCATGTGGAGCGAAGTAGAACCATGTGGAGCGACGTGGAGCGATGTGGAGCGACGTGGAGCGATGTGGAGCGATGTGGAGCGAAGTAGAACCATGTGGAGCGACGTGGAGCGAAGTAGAACCATGTGGAGCGACGTGGAGCGAAGTAGAACCATGTGGAGCGACGTGGAGCGATGTGAAACGATGTGGAGCGATGTGGAGCGATGTGGAGCGAAGTAGAACCATGTGGAGCGACGTGGAGCGATGTGGAGCGACGTGGAGCGAAGTAGAACCATGTGGAGCGACGTGGAGCGAAGTAGAACCATGTGGAGCGACGTGGAGCGAAGTAGAACCATGTGGAGCGATGTGAAACGATGTGGAGCGATGTGTCGCGACATAGACGATGTGGAGCGACATAGAATGATGTAGAACGATGTGGAGCGATGTGGAGCGAAGTAGAACCATGTGGAGCGACGTGGAGCGAAGTAGAACCATGTGGAGCGACGTGGAGCGATGTGGAGCGACGTGGAGCGATGTGGAGCGACGTGGAGCGATGTGGAGCGACGTGGAGCGAAGTAGAACCATGTGGAGCGACGTGGAGCGAAGTAGAACCATGTGGAGCGACGTGGAGCGATGTGGAGCGACGTGGAGCGACGTGGAGCGACGTGGAGCGACGTGGAGCGAAGTAGAACCATGTGGAGCGATGTGGAGCGACGTGGAGCGATGTGGAGCGATGTGGAGCGATGTGGAGCGACGTGGAGCGAAGTAGAACCATGTGGAGCGATGTGGAGCGATGTGTCGCGACATAGACGATGTGGAGCAACATAGACGATGTGGAGCGATGTGTCGCGACATAGACGATGTGGAGCGACATAGAACGATGTGGAACGATGTGGAGCGATGTGGAGCGATGTCTCACGACATAGACGATGTGGAGCGACATAGACGATGTGGAGCGACATAGAACGATGTGGAGCGATGTGTCGCGACATAGACGATGTGGAGCGACATAGAACGATGTGGAACGATGTGGAGCGATGTGGAGCGATGTCTCACGACATAGACGATGTGGAGCGACATAGAACGATGTGGAGCGACGTGGAGCGACGTGGAGCGACGTGGAGCGATGTGGAGCGAAGTAGAACCATGTGGAGCGACGTGGAGCGATGTGGAGCGAAGTAGAACCATGTGGAGCGACGTGGAGCGACGTGGAGCGATGTAGAACCATGTGGAGCGATGTGGAGCGATGTCTCACGACATAGACGATGTGGAGCGATCTGGAGTGATGTGGAACGATGTGGAACGACATAGAACGATGTAGAACGATGTGGCACGACATAGAACGACGTGGAGCGACATAGAACGATGTAGAACAATGTGGCACAACATAGAACGACGTGGAGCGACACAGAACGATGTGGAACGATGTGGCACGACATAGAACGACGTGGAGCGACATAGAACGATGTAGAACAATGTGGCACAACATAGAACGACGTGGAGCGACACAGAACGATGTGGAACGATGTGGCACGACATAGAACGACGTGGAGCGACACAGAACGATGTGGAACGATGTGGAGCGATGTGGAGCGATGTGGAGCGATGTGGAGCGATGTGGAACGATCTGGAGTGATGTGGAACGATGTGAAGCGATGTGGAACGATCTGGAGTGATGTGGAACGATGTGGAGCAATCTGGAGTGATGTGGAACGATGTAGAACGATGTGGAGCGATGTGGAGCGATCTGGAGTGATGTGGAACGATGTGGAATGATGTAGAACGATGTGGAGCGATGTGGAGCGAAGTAGAACCATGTGGAACGATGTGGAATGATGTAGAACGATGTGGAGCGACGTGGAGCGAAGTAGAACCATGTGGAGCGACGTGGAGCGAAGTAGAACCATGTGGAGCGACGTGGAGCGATGTGTAGCGAAGTAGAACCATGTGGAGCGACGTGGAGCGATGTGGAGTGAAGTAGAACCATGTGGAGAGACGTGGAGCGAAGTAGAACCATGTGGAGCGACGTGGAGCGATGTGTAGCGAAGTAGAACCATGTGGAGCGACGTGGAGCGATGTGGAGTGAAGTAGAACCATGTGGAGAGACGTGGAGCGAAGTAGAACCATGTGGAGCGACGTGGAGCGACGTGGAGCGATGTGGAGCGATGTAGAACCATGTGGAGCGATGTGGAGCGATGTGGAGCGAAGTAGAACCATGTGGAGCGAAGTAGAACCATGTGGAGCGACGTGGAGCGATGTGGAGCGACGTGGAGCGAAGTAGAACCATGTGGAGCGACGTGGAGCGATGTAGAACGATGTGGAGCGACGTGGAGCGATGTGGAGCGATGTAGAACGATGTGGAGCGACGTGGAGCGATGTGGAGCGACGTGGAGCGATGTGGAGCGATGTAGAACGATGTGGAGCGACGTGGAGCGATGTGGAGCGATGTAGAACGATGTGGAGCGACGTGGAGCGATGTGGAGCGATGTAGAACGATGTGGAGCGACGTGGAGCGATGTGGAGCGACGTGGAGCGATGTGGAGCGACGTGGAGCGACGTGGAGCGAAGTAGAACCATGTGGAGCGACGTGGAGCGATGTGGAGCGACGTGGAGCGAAGTAGAACCATGTGGAGCGACGTGGAGCGAAGTAGAACCATGTGGAGCGACGTGGAGCGATGTGGAGTGAAGTAGAACCATGTGGAGCGACGTGGAGCGAAGTAGAACCATGTGGAGCGACGTGGAGCGATGTGGAGTGAAGTAGAACCATGTGGAGAGACGTGGAGCGAAGTAGAACCATGTGGAGCGACGTGGAGCGATGTGGAGCGAAGTAGAACCATGTGGAGCGACGTGGAGCGACGTGGAGCGATGTGGAGCGATGTAGAACCATGTGGAGCGATGTGGAGCGATGTGGAGCGAAGTAGAACCATGTGGAGCGAAGTAGAACCATGTGGAGCGACGTGGAGCGATGTGGAGCGACGTGGAGCGAAGTAGAACCATGTGGAGCGACGTGGAGCGAAGTAGAACCATGTGGAGCGACGTGGAGCGATGTGGAGCGATGTAGAACGATGTGGGGCGACGTGGAGCGATGTGGAGCGATGTAGAACGATGTGGAGCGACGTGGAGCGATGTGGAGCGACGTGGAGCGACGTGGAGCGAAGTAGAACCATGTGGAGCGACGTGGAGCGAAGTAGAACCATGTGGAGCGACGTGGAGCGATGTGGAGCGACGTGGAGCGAAGTAGAACCATGTGGAGCGACGTGGAGCGAAGTAGAACCATGTGGAGCGACGTGGAGCGATGTGGAGTGAAGTAGAACCATGTGGAGCGACGTGGAGCGAAGTAGAACCATGTGGAGCGACGTGGAGCGATGTGGAGTGAAGTAGAACCATGTGGAGCGACGTGGAGCGAAGTAGAACCATGTGGAGCGACGTGGAGCGATGTGGAGCGAAGTAGAACCATGTGGAGCGACGTGGAGCGACGTGGAGCGATGTGGAGCGATGTAGAACCATGTGGAGCGACGTGGAGCGATGTGGAGCGAAGTAGAACCATGTGGAGCGACGTGGAGCGATGTGGAGCGAAGTAGAACCATGTGGAGCGATGTGGAGCGAAGTAGAACCATGTGGAGCGACGTGGAGCGACGTGGAGCGATGTGGAGCGAAGTAGAACCATGTGGAGCGACGTTGAGCGATGTGGAGCGAAGTAGAACCATGTGGAGCGACGTGGAGCGAAGTAGAACCATGTGGAGCGACGTGGAGCGATGTGGAGCGACGTGGAGCGATGTGGAGCGACGTGGAGCGACGTGGAGCGAAGTAGAACCATGTGGAGCGACGTGGAGCGATGTGGAGCGAAGTAGAACCATGTGGAGCGACGTGGAGCAATGTGGAGCGACGTGGAGCGACGTGGAGCGAAGTAGAACCATGTGGAGCGACGTGGAGCGATGTGGAGCGATGTGGAGCGACGTGGAGCGATGTGGAGCGAAGTAGAACCATGTGGAGCGACGTGGAGCGATGTGGAGCGAAGTAGAACCATGTGGAGCGACGTGGAGCGATGTGGAGCGATGTGGAGCGAAGTAGAACCATGTGGAGCGACGTGGAGCGACGTGGAGCGATGTGGAGCGAAGTAGAACCATGTGGAGCGACGTGGAGCGATGTGGAGTGAAGTAGAACCATGTGGAGCGACGTGGAGCGAAGTAGAACCATGTGGAGCGACGTGGAGCGATGTGGAGTGAAGTAGAACCATGTGGAGAGACGTGGAGCGAAGTAGAACCATGTGGAGCGACGTGGAGCGATGTGGAGCGAAGTAGAACCATGTGGAGCGACGTGGAGCGACGTGGAGCGAAGTAGAACCATGTGGAGCGATGTGGAGCGATGTGGAGCGAAGTAGAACCATGTGGAGCGACGTGGAGCGACGTGGAGCGAAGTAGAACCATGTGGAGCGACGTGGAGCGATGTGGAGCGATGTAGAACCATGTGGAGCGATGTGGAGCGATGTGGAGCGAAGTAGAACCATGTGGAGCGAAGTAGAACCATGTGGAGCGACGTGGAGCGATGTGGAGCGACGTGGAGCGAAGTAGAACCATGTGGAGCGACGTGGAGCGAAGTAGAACCATGTGGAGCGACGTGGAGCGATGTGGAGCGACGTGGAGCGAAGTAGAACCATGTGGAGCGACGTGGAGCGAAGTAGAACCATGTGGAGCGACGTGGAGCGATGTGGAGTGAAGTAGAACCATGTGGAGCGACGTGGAGCGAAGTAGAACCATGTGGAGCGACGTGGAGCGATGTGGAGTGAAGTAGAACCATGTGGAGCGACGTGGAGCGAAGTAGAACCATGTGGAGCGACGTGGAGCGATGTGGAGCGAAGTAGAACCATGTGGAGCGACGTGGAGCGACGTGGAGCGATGTGGAGCGATGTAGAACCATGTGGAGCGACGTGGAGCGATGTGGAGCGAAGTAGAACCATGTGGAGCGACGTGGAGCGATGTGGAGCGAAGTAGAACCATGTGGAGCGACGTGGAGCGAAGTAGAACCATGTGGAGCGACGTGGAGCGATGTGGAGCGAAGTAGAACCATGTGGAGCGACGTTGAGCGATGTGGAGCGAAGTAGAACCATGTGGAGCGACGTGGAGCGAAGTAGAACCATGTGGAGCGACGTGGAGCGATGTGGAGCGACGTGGAGCGATGTGGAGCGACGTGGAGCGACGTGGAGTGAAGTAGAACCATGTGGAGCGACGTGGAGCGATGTGGAGCGATGTGGAGCGACGTGGAGCGAAGTAGAACCATGTGGAGCGACGTGGAGCGACGTGGAGCGAAGTAGAACCATGTGGAGCGACGTGGAGCGATGTGGAGCGAAGTAGAACCATGTGGAGCGACGTGGAGCGATGTGGAGCGAAGTAGAACCATGTGGGGCGACGTGGAGCGAAGTAGAACCATGTGGAGCGACGTGGAGCGATGTGGAGCGATGTGGAGTGAAGTAGAACCATGTGGAGCGACGTGGAGCGAAGTAGAACCATGTGGAGCGACGTGGAGCGACGTGGAGCGAAGTAGAACCATGTGGAGCGACGTGGAGCGAAGTAGAACCATGTGGAGCGACGTGGAGCGATGTGGAGCGAAGTAGAACCATGTGGAGCGATGTGGAGCGATGTGGAGCGATGTGGAGCGACGTGGAGCGACGTGGAGCGATGTGGAGCGAAGTAGAACCATGTGGAGCGATGTGGAGCGAAGTAGAACCATGTGGAGCGATGTGTCGCGACATAGACGATGTGGAGCAACATAGAACAATGTCGAACGATGTTGCGCGACACAGAACGATGTGGAACGATGTGGAGCGATGTGGAGCGATGTGGAGCGATGTGGAACGATCTGGAGTGATGTGGAACGATGTGAAGCGATGTGGAACGATCTGGAATGATGTGGAACGATGTGGAGCAATCTGGAGTGATGTGGAACGATGTAGAACGATGTGGAGCGATGTGGAGCGATCTGGAGTGATGTGGAACGATGTGGAATGATGTAGAACGATGTGGAGCGATGTGGAGCGAAGTAGAACCATGTGGAACGATGTGGAATGATGTAGAACGATGTGGAGCGACGTGGAGCGAAGTAGAACCATGTGGAGCGACGTGGAGCGATGTGTAGCGAAGTAGAACCATGTGGAGCGACGTTGAGCGATGTGGAGCGAAGTAGAACCATGTGGAGCGACATAGAACGATGTGGAGCGACATAGAACGATGTGGAACGATGTGGAGCGATGTGGAGCGATGTGGAGCGAAGTAGAACCATGTGGAGCGACGTGGAGCGATGTGGAGCGAAGTAGAACCATGTGGAGCGACGTGGAGCGATGTGGAGCGAAGTAGAACCATGTGGAGCGATGTGGAGCGATGTGGAGCGAAGTAGAACCATGTGGAGCGATGTCTCACGACATAGACGATGTGGAGCGATCTGGAGTGATGTGGAACGATGTGGAACGACATAGAACGATGTAGAACGATGTGGCACGACATAGAACGACGTGGAGCGACATAGAACGATGTAGAACAATGTGGCACAACATAGAACGACGTGGAGCGACACAGAACGATGTGGAACGATGTGGCACGACATAGAACGACGTGGAGCGACACAGAACGATGTAGAACAATGTGGCACAACATAGAACGACGTGGAGCGATGTAGAACGACGTGGAGCGATGTGGAGCGACGTGGAGCGATGTGGAGCGACGTGGAGCGATGTGGAGCGACGTGGAGCGATGTGGAGCGAAGTAGAACCATGTGGAGCGACGTGGAGCGATGTGGAGCGAAGTAGAACCATGTGGAGCGACGTGGAGCGATGTGGAGCGAAGTAGAACCATGTGGAGCGATGTGGAGCGACGTGGAGCGAAGTAGAACCATGTGGAGCGACGTGGAGCGAAGTAGAACCATGTGGAGCGACGTGGAGCGATGTGTAGCGAAGTAGAACCATGTGGAGCGACGTTGAGCGATGTGGAGCGAAGTAGAACCATGTGGAGCGACGTGGAGCGACGTGGAGCGATGTGGAGCGAAGTAGAACCATGTGGAGCGACGTGGAGCGATGTGGAGTGAAGTAGAACCATGTGGAGCGACGTGGAGCGACGTGGAGCAAAGTAGAACCATGTGGAGCGACGTGGAGCGACGTGGAGCGACGTGGAGCGACGTGGAGCAAAGTAGAACCATGTGGAGCGACGTGGAGCGACGTGGAGCGACGTGGAGCAAAGTAGAACCATGTGGAGCGACGTGGAGCGATGTGGAGCGAAGTAGAACCATGTGGAGCGACGTGGAGCGATGTGGAGCGACGTGGAGCGATGTGGAGCGATGTGGAGCGAAGTAGAACCATGTGGAGCGACGTGGAGCGAAGTAGAACCATGTGGAGCGACGTGGAGCGATGTGAAACGATGTGGAGCGATGTGGAGCGATGTGGAGCGAAGTAGAACCATGTGGAGCGACGTGGAGCGATGTGGAGCGATGTGGAGCGACGTGGAGCGAAGTAGAACCATGTGGAGCGACGTGGAGCGAAGTAGAACCATGTGGAGCGACGTGGAGCGAAGTAGAACCATGTGGAGCGATGTGAAACGATGTGGAGCGATGTGTCGCGACATAGACGATGTGGAGCGACATAGAATGATGTAGAACGATGTGGAGCGATGTGGAGCGAAGTAGAACCATGTGGAGCGACGTGGAGCGAAGTACAACCATGTGGAGCGACGTGGAGCGAAGTAGAACCATGTGGAGCGACGTGGAGCGATGTGGAGCGACGTGGAGCGATGTGGAGCGACGTGGAGCGATGTGGAGCGACGTGGAGCGAAGTAGAACCATGTGGAGCGACGTGGAGCGAAGTAGAACCATGTGGAGCGACGTGGAGCGATGTGGAGCGACGTGGAGCGACGTGGAGCGACGTGGAGCGAAGTAGAACCATGTGGAGCGATGTGGAGCGACGTGGAGCGATGTGGAGCGATGTGGAGCGACGTGGAGCGACGTGGAGCGAAGTAGAACCATGTGGAGCGATGTGGAGCGATGTGTCGCGACATAGACGATGTGGAGCGACATAGACGATGTGGAGCGACATAGACGATGTGGAGCGATGTGTCGCGACATAGACGATGTGGAGCGACATAGAACGATGTGGAGCGATGTGTCGCGACATAGACGATGTGGAGCGACATAGAACGATGTGGAGCGATGTGGAGCGACGTGGAGCGATGTGGAGCGAAGTAGAACCATGTGGAGCGACGTGGAGCGATGTGGAGCGAAGTAGAACCATGTGGAGCGACGTGGAGCGATGTGGAGCGAAGTAGAACCATGTGGAGCGATGTGGAGCGAAGTAGAACCATGTGGAGCGATGTGGAGCGACGTGGAGCGAAGTAGAACCATGTGGAGCGATGTCTCACGACATAGACGATGTGGAGCGATCTGGAGTGATGTGGAACGATGTGGAACGACATAGAACGATGTGGCACGACATAGAACGACGTGGAGCGACATAGAACGATGTAGAACAATGTGGCACAACATAGAACGACGTGGAGCGACACAGAACGATGTGGAACGATGTGGAGCGATGTGGAGCGATGTGGAACGATCTGGAGTGATGTGGAACGATGTGAAGCGATGTGGAACGATCTGGAGTGATGTGGAACGATGTGGAGCAATCTGGAGTGATG
The DNA here is from genome assembly GCF_933228915.1 of Telmatherina bonti. Taxonomy (NCBI): domain Eukaryota; kingdom Metazoa; phylum Chordata; class Actinopteri; order Atheriniformes; family Telmatherinidae; genus Telmatherina; species Telmatherina bonti. The sequence goes on from NC_136621.1 coordinate 1,285,427, forward strand.
TGGAACGATGTAGAACGATGTGGAGCGATGTGGAGCGATCTGGAGTGATGTGGAACGATGTGGAATGATGTAGAACGATGTGGAGCGATGTGGAGCGAAGTAGAACCATGTGGAACGATGTGGAATGATGTAGAACGATGTGGAGCGACGTGGAGCGAAGTAGAACCATGTGGAGCGACGTGGAGCGAAGTAGAACCATGTGGAGCGACGTGGAGCGATGTGTAGCGAAGTAGAACCATGTGGAGCGACGTTGAGCGATGTGGAGCGAAGTAGAACCATGTGGAGCGACGTGGAGCGACGTGGAGCGATGTGGAGCGAAGTAGAACCATGTGGAGCGACGTGGAGCGATGTGGAGTGAAGTAGAACCATGTGGAGCGACGTGGAGCGACGTGGAGCAAAGTAGAACCATGTGGAGCGACGTGGAGCGACGTGGAGCGACGTGGAGCGACGTGGAGCAAAGTAGAACCATGTGGAGCGACGTGGAGCGAAGTAGAACCATGTGGAGCGACGTGGAGCGATGTGGAGCGAAGTAGAACCATGTGGAGCGACGTGGAGCGATGTGGAGCGATGTGGAGCGAAGTAGAACCATGTGGAGCGAAGTAGAACCATGTGGAGCGACGTGGAGCGATGTGGAGCGACGTGGAGCGATGTGGAGCGATGTGGAGCGAAGTAGAACCATGTGGAGCGACGTGGAGCGAAGTAGAACCATGTGGAGCGACGTGGAGCGATGTGAAACGATGTGGAGCGATGTGGAGCGATGTGGAGCGAAGTAGAACCATGTGGAGCGACGTGGAGCGATGTGGAGCGATGTGGAGCGACGTGGAGCGAAGTAGAACCATGTGGAGCGACGTGGAGCGATGTGGAGCGATGTGGAGCGACGTGGAGCGATGTGGAGCGACGTTGAGGGACGTGGAGCGAAGTAGAACCATGTGGAGCGACGTGGAGCGAAGTAGAACCATGTGGAGCGATGTGAAACGATGTGGAGCGATGTGTCGCGACATAGACGATGTGGAGCGACATAGAATGATGTAGAACGATGTGGAGCGATGTGGAGCGAAGTAGAACCATGTGGAGCGACGTGGAGCGAAGTAGAACCATGTGGAGCGACGTGGAGCGAAGTAGAACCATGTGGAGCGACGTGGAGCGATGTGGAGCGACGTGGAGCGAAGTAGAACCATGTGGAGCGACGTGGAGCGAAGTAGAACCATGTGGAGCGACGTGGAGCGACGTGGAGCGATGTGGAGCGACGTGGAGCGACGTGGAGCGACGTGGACCGAAGTAGAACCATGTGGAGCGATGTGGAGCGACGTGGAGCGATGTGGAGCGATGTGGAGCGATGTGGAGCGACGTGGAGCGACGTGGAGCGAAGTAGAACCATGTGGAGCGATGTGAAACGATGTGGAGCGATGTGTCGCGACATAGACGATGTGGAGCGACATAGACGATGTGGAGCGATGTGTCGCGACATAGACGATGTGGAGCGACATAGAACGATGTGGAGCGATGTGTCGCGACATAGACGATGTGGAGCGACATAGAACGATGTGGAACGATGTGGAGCGATGTGGAGCGATGTCTCACGACATAGACGATGTGGAGCGATCTGGAGTGATGTGGAACGATGTGGAACGATGTGGAGCGACATAGAACGATGTGGAGCGATGTGGAGCGACGTGGAGCAACGTGGAGCGATGTGGAGCGAAGTAGAACCATGTGGAGCGACGTGGAGCGATGTGGAGTGAAGTAGAACCATGTGGAGCGACGTGGAGCGATGTGGAGTGAAGTAGAACCATGTGGAGCGACGTGGAGCGACGTGGAGCGACGTGGAGCGATGTGGAGCGAAGTAGAACCATGTGGAGCGACGTGGAGCGATGTGGAGCGAAGTAGAACCATGTGGAGCGATGTGGAGCGAAGTAGAACCATGTGGAGCGATGTGGAGCGACGTGGAGCGAAGTAGAACCATGTGGAGCGATGTGGAGCGAAGTAGAACCATGTGGAGCGATCTGGAGTGATGTGGAACGATGTGGAACGATGTGGAGCGACATAGAACGATGTAGAACGATGTGGAGCGACATAGAACGATGTAGAACAATGTGGCACGACATAGAACGACGTGGAGCGACATAGAACGATGTGGAGCGACATAGAACGATGTAGAACAATGTGGCACAACATAGAACGACGTGGAGCGACATAGAACGATGTAGAAGAATGTGGCACGACATAGAACGACGTGGAGCGACATAGAACGATGTAGAACGATGTGGCACGACATAGAACGACGTGGAGCGACATAAACGATGTGGAGCGACATAGAACGATGTGGAGCGATGTGGAACGATGTGGAGCGATGTGGAACGACAGAACGATGTAGAACGATGTGGAGCGACATAGAACGATGTGGAACGATGTGGAGCGACATAGAACGATGTGGAGCGACATAGAACGATGTGGAACGATGTGGAGCGACATAGAACGATGTGGAGCGATGTGGCACGACATAGAACGATGTGGAGCGACATAGAACGATGTGGAGCGATGTGGAACGACATAGAATGATGTGGAGCGACATAGAACGATGTGGAGCGATGTGGAACGATGTGGAACGACATAGAACGATGTGGAGCGACATAGAACAATGTGGAGCGATGTGGAACGATGTGGAACGACATAGAACAATGTGGAGCGATGTGGAACGATGTGGAACGACATAGAACGATGTGGAGCGACATAGAACGATGTGGAGCGACATAGAACGATGTGGAGCGATGTGGCACGACATAGAACGATGTGGAGCGACATAGAACGATGTGGAGCGACATAGAACGATGTGGAGCGATGTGGAACGATGTGGAACGACATAGAACGATGTGGAGCGACATAGAACGATGTGGAGCGACATAGAACGATGTGGAGCGACATAGAACGATGTGGAACAATGTGGAGCGACATAGAACGATGTGGAGCGATGTGGCACGACATAGAACGATGTGGAGCGATGTGGAACGATATGGAGCGATGTGGAGCGATGTGGAACGATGTGGAACAATGTGGAGCGACATAGAACGATGTGGAGCGATGTGGAACGACAGAACGATGTGGAGCGACATAGAACGATGTAGAACGATGTTGCGCGACAGAACGATGTTGCGCGACGTGGAACGATGTACAACAATGTGGCACTACATAGAACGACGTGGAGCAACATAGAACGATGTAGAACGATGTGGCACGACATAGAACGATGTGGCGCGACATAGAACGATGTGGAGCGACATAGAACGATGTGGAGCGACATAGAACGATGTGGCGCGACATAGAACGATGTGGAGCGACATAGAACGATGTGGAGCGACATAGAACGATGTGGCGCGACATAGAACGATGTGGCGCGACATAGAACGATGTGGCGCGACATAGAACGATGTGGAGCGACATAGAACGATGTGGCGCGACATAGAACGATGTGGCGCGACATAGAACGATGTGGCGCGACATAGAACGATGTGGAGCGACATAGAACGATGTGGAGCGACATAGAACGATGTGGCGCGACATAGAACGATGTGGCGCGACATAGAACGATGTGGAGCGACATAGAACGATGTGGAGCGATGTAGAACGATGTGGAGCGATGTGGAGCGACATAGAACGATGTAGAACGATGTGGAGCGATGTGGCACGACATAGAACGATGTGGCACGACATAGAACGATGTGGCGCGACATAGAACGATGTGGCGCGACATAGAACGATGTGGCGCGACATAGAACGATGTGGCGCGACATAGAACGATGTGGAGCGACATAGAACGATGTGGCGCGACATAGAACGATGTGGCGCGACATAGAACGATGTGGAGCGACATAGAACGATGTGGCGCGACATAGAACGATGTGGAGCGACATAGAACGATGTGGCGCGACATAGAACGATGTGGCGCGACATAGAACGATGTGGAGCGACATAGAACGATGTGGAGCGATGTAGAACGATGTGGAGCGATGTGGAGCGACATAGAACGATGTAGAACGATGTGGAGCGATGTGGCACGACATAGAACGATGTGGCACGACATAGAACAATGTAGAACGATGTGGCACGACATAGAACGATGTAGAACGATGTGGCACGACATAGAACAATGTGGAGCGATGTGGAACGACAGAACGATGTGGAACGATGTGGCACGACATAGAACGATGTGGCACGACATAGAACGATGTAGAACGATGTGGAGCGATGTGGCACGACATAGAACGATGTGGCACGACATAGAACAATGTAGAACGATGTGGAACGACAGAACGATGTGGAACGATGTGGCACGACATAGAACGATGTGGAGCGATGTGGAACGATGTGGAGCGATGTGGAACGACAGAACGATGTGGCACGACATAGAACGATGTGGCACGACATAGAACGATGTGGCACGACATAGAACGATGTGGAGCGACATAGAACAATGTGGCACGACATAGAACGATGTGGAACGATGTTGCGCGACATAGAACGATGTGGAGCGACATAGAACGATGTAGAACGATGTGGAGCGACAAAGAACGATGTAGAACGATGTGGAGCGATGTGGCACGACATAGAACGATGTAGAACGATGTGGAGCGACATAGAACGATGTGGCACGACATAGAACGATGTAGAACGATGTGGAGCGACATAGAACGATGTAGAACGATGTGGAGCGACATAGAACGATGTGGAGCGACATAGAACGATGTGGAACGATGTGGCGCGACGTAGAACGATGTGGAGCGATGTGGCACGACATAGAACGATGTGGCACGACATAGAACGATGTGGAGCGACATAGAACGATGTGGAACGATGTGGCGCGACATAGAACGATGTAGAACGATGTGGAGCGACATAGAACGATGTGGAGCGACATAGAACGATGTGGCGCGACATAGAACGATGTGGAGCGACATAGAACGATGTAGAACGATGTGGAGCGACATAGAACGATGTGGAGCGACAGAACGATGTGGAGCGACAGAACGATGTGGAGCGACATAGAACGATGTAGAACGATGTGGAGCGACATAGAACGATGTGGAGCGACATAGAACGATGTGGAGCGATGTGGCACGACATAGAACGATGTGGAGCGATGTGGCACGACATAGAACGATGTGGAGCGACATAGAACAATGTGGAGCGATGTGGCACGACATAGAACGATGTGGAGCGATGTGGAGCGACATAGAACAATGTGGAGCGATGTGGCACGACATAGAACAATGTAGAACGATGTGGCACGACATAGAACGATGTAGAACGATGTGGAGCGACATAGAACGATGTGGAGCGACATAGAACAATGTGGAGCGATGTGGCACGACATAGAACAATGTAGAACGATGTGGCACGACATAGAACGATGTAGAACGATGTGGAGCGACATAGAACAATGTGGAGCGATGTGGAACGACAGAACGATGTGGAACGATGTGGCACGACATAGAACGATGTGGAACGATGTGGAGCGATGTGGAACGACAGAACGATGTGGCACGACACAGAACGATGTGGAGCGACATAGAACAATGTGGCACGACATAGAACGATGTGGAACGATGTTGCGCGACATAGAACGATGTGGAGCGACATAGAACGATGTAGAACGATGTGGCGCGACATAGAACGATGTAGAACGATGTGGAGCGACATAGAACGATGTAGAACGATGTGGAGCGACATAGAACGATGTAGAACGATGTGGCACGACATAGAACGATGTGGAGCGATGTGGCACGACATAGAACGATGTGGCGCGACATAGAACGATGTAGAACGATGTGGCACGACATAGAACGATGTGGCGCGACATAGAACGATGTGGAGCGATGTGGCACGACATAGAACGATGTGGAACGACAGAACGATGTGGCGCGACATAGAACAATGTGGAGCGATGTGGCGCGACATAGAACGATGTGGAGCGATGTGGAGCGATGTGGAACGACAGAACGATGTGGCACGACATAGAACGATGTGGAGCGACATAGAACGATGTGGAGCGACACAGAACAATGTGGCACGACATAGAACGATGTGGAGCGATGTGGAGCGATGTGGAACGACAGAACGATGTGGCACGACATAGAACGATGTGGAGCGACATAGAACGATGTGGAGCGACATAGAACGATGTGGAACGATGTGGAGCGACATAGAACGATGTGGAGCGACACAGAACAATGTGGCACGACATAGAACGATGTGGAGCGATGTTGCGCGACATAGAACGATGTGGAACGATGTGGAACGATGTGGAACGACATAGAACGATGTGGAGCGACATAGAACGATGTGGAGCGATGTGGAACGACAGAACGATGTGGAACGATGTGGAACGATGTGGAGCGACATAGAACGATGTGGAGCGATGTGGAACGACAGAACGATGTGGAGCGATGTGGAACGACAGAACGATGTGGAACGATGTTGCGCGACATAGAACGATGTGGAGTGATGTGGAGCGATGTGGAACGACAGAAGGATGTGGAACGATGTGGAACGATGTGGAACGATGTGGAGCGATGTGGAGCGACATAGAACGATGTCGAGCGACATAGAACGATGTGGAGCGACATAGAACGATGTAGAACGATGTGGCACGACATAGAACAATGTGGAGCAATGTGGAACGACATAGAACGATGTGGCACGACATAGAACGATGTGGAGCGACATAGAACGATGTGGAACGATGTGGAACGATGTGGAGCGATGTGGAACGACAGAACGATGTGGCACGACATAGAACGATGTGGAGCGACATAGAACAATGTGGCACGACATAGAACGATGTGGAACGATGTTGCGCGACATAGAACGATGTGGAGCGACATAGAACGATGTAGAACGATGTGGAGCGACAAAGAACGATGTAGAACGATGTGGAGCGATGTGGCACGACATAGAACGATGTAGAACGATGTGGAGCGACATAGAACGATGTGGCACGACATAGAACGATGTAGAACGATGTGGAGCGACATAGAACGATGTAGAACGATGTGGAGCGACATAGAACGATGTGGAGCGACATAGAACGATGTGGAACGATGTGGCGCGACGTAGAACGATGTGGAGCGATGTGGCACGACATAGAACGATGTGGCACGACATAGAACGATGTGGAGCGACATAGAACGATGTGGAACGATGTGGCGCGACATAGAACGATGTAGAACGATGTGGAGCGACATAGAACGATGTGGAGCGACATAGAACGATGTGGCGCGACATAGAACGATGTAGAACGATGTGGAGCGACATAGAACGATGTGGAGCGACAGAACGATGTGGAGCGACAGAACGATGTGGAGCGACATAGAACGATGTAGAACGATGTGGAGCGACATAGAACGATGTGGAGCGACATAGAACGATGTAGAACGATGTGGAGCGACATAGAACGATGTGGAGCGACATAGAACGATGTAGAACGATGTGGAGCGACATAGAACGATGTGGAGCGACAGAACGATGTGGAGCGACAGAACGATGTGGAGCGACATAGAACGATGTAGAACGATGTGGAGCGACATAGAACGATGTGGAGCGATGTGGCACGACATAGAACGATGTGGAGCGATGTGGCACGACATAGAACGATGTGGAGCGACATAGAACAATGTGGAGCGATGTGGCACGACATAGAACGATGTGGAGCGATGTGGAGCGACATAGAACAATGTGGAGCGATGTGGCACGACATAGAACAATGTAGAACGATGTGGCACGACATAGAACGATGTAGAACGATGTGGAGCGACATAGAACGATGTGGAGCGACATAGAACAATGTGGAGCGATGTGGCACGACATAGAACAATGTAGAACGATGTGGCACGACATAGAACGATGTAGAACGATGTGGAGCGACATAGAACAATGTGGAGCGATGTGGAACGACAGAACGATGTGGAACGATGTGGCACGACATAGAACGATGTGGAACGATGTGGAGCGATGTGGAACGACAGAACGATGTGGCACGACACAGAACGATGTGGAGCGACATAGAACAATGTGGCACGACATAGAACGATGTGGAACGATGTTGCGCGACATAGAACGATGTGGAGCGACATAGAACGATGTAGAACGATGTGGCGCGACATAGAACGATGTAGAACGATGTGGAGCGACATAGAACGATGTAGAACGATGTGGAGCGACATAGAACGATGTAGAACGATGTGGCACGACATAGAACGATGTGGAGCGATGTGGCACGACATAGAACGATGTGGCGCGACATAGAACGATGTAGAACGATGTGGCACGACATAGAACGATGTGGCGCGACATAGAACGATGTGGAGCGATGTGGCACGACATAGAACGATGTGGAACGACAGAACGATGTGGCGCGACATAGAACAATGTGGAGCGATGTGGCGCGACATAGAACGATGTGGAGCGATGTGGAGCGATGTGGAACGACAGAACGATGTGGCACGACATAGAACGATGTGGAGCGACATAGAACGATGTGGAGCGACACAGAACAATGTGGCACGACATAGAACGATGTGGAGCGATGTGGAGCGATGTGGAACGACAGAACGATGTGGCACGACATAGAACGATGTGGAGCGACATAGAACGATGTGGAGCGACATAGAACGATGTGGAACGATGTGGAGCGACATAGAACGATGTGGAGCGACACAGAACAATGTGGCACGACATAGAACGATGTGGAGCGATGTTGCGCGACATAGAACGATGTGGAACGATGTGGAACGATGTGGAACGACATAGAACGATGTGGAGCGACATAGAACGATGTGGAGCGATGTGGAACGACAGAACGATGTGGAACGATGTGGAACGATGTGGAGCGACATAGAACGATGTGGAGCGATGTGGAACGACAGAACGATGTGGAGCGATGTGGAACGACAGAACGATGTGGAACGATGTTGCGCGACATAGAACGATGTGGAGTGATGTGGAGCGATGTGGAACGACAGAAGGATGTGGAACGATGTGGAACGATGTGGAACGATGTGGAGCGATGTGGAGCGACATAGAACGATGTCGAGCGACATGGAACGATGTGGAGCGACATAGAACGATGTGGAGCGACATAAACGATGTGGAGCGACATAGAACGATATAGAACGATGTGGAGCGACATAGAACGATGTGGAGCGACATAGAACGATGTGGAGCGATGTGGAACGATGTGGAGCGATGTGGAGCGACATAGAACGATGTGGAGCGACATAGAACGATGTGGAGCGACATAGAACGATGTGGAGCGATGTAGAACGATGTGGAGCGATGTGGCACGACATAGAACGATGTGGCACGACATAGAACAATGTAGAACGATGTGGCACGACATAGAACGATGTAGAACGATGTGGCACGACATAGAACAATGTGGAGCGATGTGGAGCGATGTGGAACGACATAGAATGATGTGGCACGACATAGAACGATGTGGAGCGACATAGAACGATGTAGAACGATGTGGAGCGATGTGGCACGACATAGAACGATGTGGCACGACATAGAACAATGTAGAACGATGTGGCACGACATAGAACGATGTAGAACGATGTGGCACGACATAGAACAATGTGGAGCAATGTGGAACGACATAGAACGATGTGGCACGACATAGAACGATGTGGAGCGACATAGAACGATGTGGAACGATGTGGAACGATGTGGAGCGATGTGGAACGACAGAACGATGTGGCACGACATAGAACGATGTGGAGCGACATAGAACAATGTGGCACGACATAGAACGATGTGGAACGATGTTGCGCGACATAGAACGATGTGGACTGACATAGAACGATGTAGAACGATGTGGAGCGACATAGAACGATGTGGAGCGACATAGAACGATGTGGAACGATGTGGCGCGACGTAGAACGATGTGGAGCGATGTGGCACGACATAGAACGATGTGGCACGACATAGAACGATGTGGCGCGACATAGAACGATGTGGCGCGACATAGAACGATGTGGAGCGACATAGGACGATGTAGAACGATGTGGAGCGACATAGAACGATGTGGAGCGACATAGAACGATGTGGCGCGACATAGAACGATGTGGCGCGACATAGAACGATGTGGAGCGATGTGGAGCGATGTGGAGCGATGTGGAGCGATGTGGAACGACAGAACGATGTGGCACGACATAGAACGATGTGGAGCGATGTGGAACGACAGATCGATGTGGAGCGACATAGAACGATGTGGAGCGACATAGAACGATGTGGAGCGACATAGAACGATGTGGAACGATGTGGAGCGACATAGAACGATGTGGCACGACATAGAACGATGTGGAGCGACAGAACAATGTGGCACGACATAGAACGATGTGGAACGATGTGGAGCGATGTGGAGCGATGTGGAACGACAGAACGATGTGGCACGACATAGAACGATGTGGAGCGACATAGAACGATGTGGAACGATGTGGAGCGACATAGAACGATGTGGAGCGACACAGAACAATGTGGCACGACATAGAACGATGTGGAGCGATGTGGAGCGATGTGGAACGACAGAACGATGTGGCACGACATAGAACGATGTGGAGCGACATAGAACGATGTGGAGCGACATAGAACGATGTGGAACGATGTGGAGCGACATAGAACGATGTGGAGCGACACAGAACAATGTGGCACGACATAGAACGATGTGGAGCGATGTTGCGCGACATAGAACGATGTGGAACGATGTGGAACGACATAGAACGATGTGGAGCGACATAGAACGATGTGGAGCGATGTGGAACGACAGAACGATGTGGAACGATGTGGAACGATGTGGAGCGACATAGAACGATGTGGAACGATGTGGAGCGATGTGGAACGACAGAACGATGTGGAGCGATGTGGAACGACAGAACGATGTGGAACGATGTTGCGCGACATAGAACGATGTGGAGTGATGTGGAGCGATGTGGAACGACAGAAGGATGTGGAACGATGTGGAACGATGTGGAACGATGTGGAACGATGTGGAGCGATGTGGAGCGACATAGAACGATGTCGAGCGACATAGAACGATGTGGAGCGACATAAACGATGTGGAGCGACATAGAACGATATAGAACGATGTGGAGCGACATAGAACGATGTGGAGCGACATAGAACGATGTGGAGCGATGTGGAACGATGTGGAGCGATGTGGAGCGACATAGAACGATGTTGCGCGACATAGAACGATGTGGAGCGACATAGAACGATGTGGAGCGATGTAGAACGATGTGGAGCGATGTGGCACGACATAGAACGATGTGGCACGACATAGAACAATGTAGAACGATGTGGCACGACATAGAACGATGTAGAACGATGTGGCACGACATAGAACAATGTGGAGCGATGTGGAGCGATGTGGAACGACATAGAACGATGTGGCACGACATAGAACGATGTGGAGCGACATAGAACGATGTAGAACGATGTGGAGCGATGTGGCACGACATAGAACGATGTGGCACGACATAGAACAATGTAGAACGATGTGGCACGACATAGAACGATGTAGAACGATGTGGCACGACATAGAACAATGTGGAGCGATGTGGAACGACATAGAACGATGTGGCACGACATAGAACGATGTGGAGCGACACAGAACGATGTGGAACGATGTGGAACGATGTGGAGCGATGTGGAACGACAGAACGATGTGGCACGACATAGAACGATGTGGAGCGACATAGAACAATGTGGCACGACATAGAACGATGTGGAACGATGTTGCGCGACATAGAACGATGTGGAGTGACATAGAACGATGTAGAACGATGTGGAGCGACATAGAACGATGTGGAGCGACATAGAACGATGTGGAACGATGTGGCGCGACGTAGAACGATGTGGAGCGATGTGGCACGACATAGAACGATGTGGCACGACATAAAACGATGTGGCGCGACATAGAACGATGTGGCGCGACATAGAACGATGTGGAGCGACATAGGACGATGTAGAACGATGTGGAGCGACATAGAACGATGTGGAGCGACATAGAACGATGTGGCGCGACATAGAACGATGTGGCGCGACATAGAACGATGTGGAGCGATGTGGAGCGATGTGGAGCGATGTGGAACGACAGAACGATGTGGCGCGACATAGAACGATGTGGAGCGATGTGGCGCGACATAGAACGATGTGGAGCGATGTGGAGCGATGTGGAACGACAGATCGATGTGGAGCGACATAGAACGATGTGGAGCGACATAGAACGATGTGGAGCGACATAGAACGATGTGGAACGATGTGGAGCGACATAGAACGATGTGGCACGACATAGAACGATGTGGAGCGACAGAACAATGTGGCACGACATAGAACGATGTGGAACGATGTGGAGCGATGTGGAGCGATGTGGAACGACAGAACGATGTGGCACGACATAGAACGATGTGGAGCGACATAGAACGATGTGGAACGATGTGGAGCGACATAGAACGATGTGGAGCGACACAGAACAATGTGGCACGACATAGAACGATGTGGAGCGATGTTGCGCGACATAGAACGATGTGGAGTGATGTGGAGCGACATAGAACGATGTGGAACGATGTGGAACGACAGAACGATGTGGAACGATGTGGAGCGACATAGAACGATGTGGAACGATGTGGAGCGACATAGAACGATGTGGAGCGATGTTGCGCGACATAGAACGATGTGGAGCGATGTGGAACGACAGAACGATGTGGAACGATGTGGAATGATGTGGAACGATGTGGAGCGATGTGGAGCGACATAGAACGATGTAGAACGATGTGTCGCGACATAGAACGATGTGGAGCGACATAGAACGACGTAGAACGATGTGCCGCGACATAGAACGATGTGGAGCGACATAAACGATGTGGAGCGACATAGAACGATATAGAACGATGTGGAGCGACATAGAACGATGTGGAGCGACATAGAACGATGTGGAGCGACGTGGAACGATGTGGAGCGATGTGGAACGATGTGGAGCGATGTGGAGCGACATAGAACGATGTAGAACGATGTGGAGCGATGTGGAACGACATAGAACGATGTAGAACGATGTGGAGCGATGTGGAACGATGTGGAGCGATGTGGAACGACATAGAACGATGTCGAACGATGTGGCACGACATAGAACGATGTAGAACGATGTGGAGCGATGTGGAACGATGTGGAGCGATGTGGAACGACATAGAACGATGTAGAACGATGTGGAGCGATGTGGAACGATGTGGAGCGATGTGGAACGACATAGAACGATGTCGAACGATGTGGCACGACATAGAACGATGTCGAACGATGTGGAGCGACAGAACGATGTAGAACGATGTGGAGCGACATAGAACGATGTCGAACGATGTTGCGCGACAGAACGATGTGGAGCGACATAGAACGATGTAGAACGATGTGGCACGACATAGAACGATGTGGAGCAATGTGGCGCGACATAGAAGGATGTGGAGCGACATAGAACGATGTGGAGCGATGTGGCACGACATAGAACGATGTGGAGCGATGTGGAGCGATGTGGAACGATGTGGAACGACAGAACGATGTAGAACGATGTGGAGCGATGTGAAACGATGTGGAGCGATGTGGAGCGATGTGGAACGATGTGGAACGATGTGGAACGATGTGGAGCGACATAGAACGATGTAGAACGATGTGTCGCGACATAGAACGATGTGGAGCGACATAGAACGACGTAGAACGATGTGCCGCGACATAGAACGATGTGGAGCGACATAAACGATGTGGAGCGACATAGAACGATATAGAACGATGTGGAGCGACATAGAACGATGTGGAGCGACATAGAACGACGTAGAACGATGTGCCGCGACATAGAACGATGTGGAGCGACATAAACGATGTGGAGCGACATAGAACGATATAGAACGATGTGGAGCGACATAGAACGATGTGGAGCGACATAGAACGATGTGGAGCGACGTGGAACGATGTGGAGCGATGTGGAACGATGTGGAGCGATGTGGAACGACATAGAACGATGTAGAACGATGTGGAGCGACATAGAACGATGTGGAACGATGTGGAGCGACATAGAACGATGTGGAGCGATGTGGCACGACATAGAACGATGTGGAGCGACGTAGAACGATGTGGAGCGATGTGGAACGATGTGGAGCGATGTGGAACGACATAGAACGATGTGGAGCGACATAGAACGATGTGGAGCGATGTGGAACGATGTAGAGCGATGTGGAACGACAGAACGATGTGGAACGACAGAACGATGTGTCGCGACAGACCGATGTGGAGCGACATAGAACGATGTAGAACGATGTGGAGCGATGTGGAACGACAGAACGATGTGGAGCGACATAGAACGATGTGGAGCGATGTGGCGCGATGTGGAACGACAGAACGATGTGGAGCGACATAGAACGATGTGGAGCGATGTGGAGCGACATAGAACGATGTGGAACGACAGAACGATGTGTCGCGACAGACCGATGTGGAGCGACATAGAACGATGTAGAACGATGTGGAGCGATGTGGAACGACAGAACGATGTGGAGCGACATAGAACGATGTGGAACGACATAGAAAGATGTGGAACGATGTGTCGCGACATAGAACGATGTGGAGCGACAGAACGATGTGGAGCGACATAGAACGATGTAGAGCGACATAGAAAGATGTGGAACGATGTGGCACGACATAGAACGATGTGGAGCAATGTGGCGCGACATAGAACGATGTCGAACGATGTGGAGCGACATAGAACGATGTCGAACGATGTTGCGCGACAGAACGATGTGGAGCGACATAGAACGATGTAGAACGATGTGGAGCGACATAGAACGATGTCGAACGATGTTGCGCGACAGAACGATGTCGAACGATGTTGCGCGACAGAACGATGTGGAGCGACTTAGAACGATGTCGAACGATGTTGCGCGACAGAACGATGTGGAGCGACATAGAACGATGTAGAACGATGTGGAGCGACATAGAACGATGTCGAACGATGTTGCGCGACAGAACGATGTGGAGCGACTTAGAACGATGTCGAACGATGTTGCGCGACAGAACGATGTGGAGCGACTTAGAACGATGTCGAACGATGTTGCGCGACAGAACGATGTGGAGCGACTTAGAACGATGTGGAGCGACATAGAACGATGTAGAACGATGTGGAGCGACATAGAACGATGTCGAACGATGTTGCGCGACAGAACGATGTGGAGCGACATAGAACGATGTAGAACGATGTGGAGCGACATAGAACGATGTCGAACGATGTTGCGCGACAGAACGATGTGGAGAGACATAGAACGATGTCGAACGATGTTGCGCGACAGAACGATGTGGAGCGACTTAGAACGATGTGGAGCGACATAGAACGATGTAGAACGATGTGGCACGACATAGAACGATGTGGAGCGATGTGGAGCGATGTGGAGCGATGTGGAACGACAGAACGATGTGGAGCGACATAGAACGATGTAGAACGATGTGGAGCGACATAGAACGATGTGGAGCGACATAGAACGATGTAGAACGATGTGGAGCGACATAGAACGATGTGGAACGACAGAACGATGTGGAGCGACATAGAACGAAGTAGAACGATGTGGAGCGACATAGAACGATGTGGAGCGACATAGAACGATGTAGAACGATGTGGAGCGACATAGAACGATGTGGAGCGACATAGAACGATGTAGAACGATGTGGAGCGATGTGGCGCGACATAGAACGATGTGGAGCGACAGAACGATGTGGAACGATGTGGAGCGACAGAACGATGTGGAGCGACATAGAACGATGTAGAGCGACATAGAAAGATGTGGAACGATGTGTCGCGACATAGAACGATGTCGAACGATGTTGCGCGACAGAACGATGTGGAGCGACATAGAACGATGTAGAACGATGTGGCACAACATAGAACGACGTGGAGCGATGTGGCGCGACATAGAACGATGTGGAGCGATGTGGCACGACATAGAACGATGTGGAGCGATGTGGAGCGATGTGGAACGATGTGGAACGACAGAACGATGTAGAACGATGTGGAGCGATGTGAAACGATGTGGAGCGATGTGGAACGATGTGGAACGATGTGGAACGATGTGGAACGATGTGTCGCGACATAGAACGATGTGGCACGACATAGAACGATGTGGAGCGACATAGAACGATGTAGAACGATGTGGAGCGACATAGAACGATGTGGAGCGACATAGAACGATGTAGAACGATGTGGCGCGACATAGAACGATGTGGAGTGAAATAGAACGATGTGGCACGACATAGAACGATGTGGAGCGGCATAGAACGATGTGGAGTGAAATAGAACGATGTGGAGCGATGTGGAACGACAGAACGATGTGGAGCGACATAGAACGATGTAGAACGATGTGGAGCGACAGAACGATGTGGAGCGACATAGAACGATGTAGAACGATGTGGAGCGACATAAAACGATGTGGAGCGACATAGAACGATGTAGAACGATGTGGAACGATGTGGCGCGACATTGAACGATGTGGAGCGATGTGAAACGATGTGGAGCGATGTGGAACGACAGAACGATGTGGAGCGACATAGAACGATGTGGAGCGACATAGAACGATGTAGAACGATGTGGAACGATGTGGAGCGATGTGGAGCGACATAGAACGATGTAGAACGACGTGGAGCGATGTGGCGCGACATAGAACGATGTGGAGCGATGTGGAACGACAGAACGATGTGGAGCGACATAGAACGAAGTAGAACGATGTGGAGCGACATAGAACGATGTGGAGCGACATAGAACGATGTAGAACGATGTGGAGCGACATAGAACGATGTGGAGCGACATAGAACGATGTAGAACGACGTGGAGCGATGTGGCGCGACATAGAACGATGTGGAGCGATGTGGAACGACAGAACGATGTGGAGCGACATAGAACGAAGTAGAACGATGTGGAGCGACATAGAACGATGTGGAGCGACATAGAACGATGTGGAGCGACATAGAACGATGTAGAACGATGTGGAGCGACATAGAACGATGTGGAGCGACATAGAACGATGTAGAACGATGTGGAGCGATGTGGCGCGACATAGAACGATGTGGAGCGATGTGGAACGACAGAACGATGTGGAGCGACATAGAACGATGTGGAGCGACATAGAACGATGTAGAACGATGTGGAGCGACATAGAACGATGTGGAGCGACATAGAACGATGTGGAGCGATGTGGAGCGACATAGAACGATGTAGAACAATGTGGAGCGACATAGAACGATGTGGAGCGACATAGAACGAAGTAGAACGATGTGGAGCGACATAGAACGATGTGGAGCGACATAGAACGATGTGGAGCGACATAGAACGATGTGGAGCGACAGAACGATGTAGAACGATGTGGAGCGACATAGAACGATGTAGAACGATGTGGAGCGATGTGGCGCGACATAGAACGATGTGGAGCGACATAGAACGATGTGGAACGATGTGGAGCGACAGAACGATGTGGAGCGACATAGAACGATGTAGAGCGACATAGAAAGATGTGGAACGATGTGTCGCGACATAGAACGATGTGGAGCGACATAGAACGATGTGGAACAATGTGGCGCGACATAGAACGATGTAGAACGATGTGGCACGACATAGAACAATGTGGAGCAATGTGGAGCGACATAGAACGATGTAGAACGATGTGGAACGATGTGGCGCGACATTGAACGATGTGGAGCGATGTGAAACGATGTGGAGCGATGTGGAGCGACATAGAACGATGTGGAGCGATGTGAAACGATGTGGAGCGATGTGGAACGACAGAACGATGTGGAGCGACATAGAACGATGTGGAGCGACATAGAACGATGTAGAACGATGTGGAGCGACATAGAACGATGTGGAGCGACATAGAACGATGTGGAGCGACATAGAACGATGTAGAACGATGTGGAGCGACATAGAACGATGTGGAGCGACATAGAACGATGTAGAACGACGTGGAGCGATGTGGCGCGACATAGAACGATGTGGAGCGATGTGGAACGACAGAACGATGTGGAGCGACATAGAACGAAGTAGAACGATGTGGAGCGACATAGAACGATGTGGAGCGACATAGAACGATGTGGAGCGACATAGAACGATGTAGAACGATGTGGAGCGACATAGAACGATGTGGAGCGACATAGAACGATGTAGAACGATGTGGAGCGATGTGGCGCGACATAGAACGATGTGGAGCGATGTGGAACGACAGAACGATGTGGAGCGACATAGAACGATGTGGAGCGACATAGAACGATGTAGAACGATGTGGAGCGACATAGAACGATGTGGAGCGATGTGGAGCGACATAGAACGATGTAGAACAATGTGGAGCGACATAGAACGATGTGGAGCGACATAGAACGAAGTAGAACGATGTGGAGCGACATAGAACGATGTGGAGCGACATAGAACGATGTGGAGCGACATAGAACGAAGTAGAACGATGTGGAGCGACATAGAACGATGTGGAGCGACATAGAACGATGTGGAGCGACATAGAACGATGTGGAGCGACAGAACGATGTAGAACGATGTGGAGCGACATAGAACGATGTAGAACGATGTGGCGCGACATAGAACGATGTGGAGCGACATAGAACGATGTGGAACGATGTGGAGCGACAGAACGATGTGGAGCGACATAGAACGATGTAGAGCGACATAGAAAGATGTGGAACGATGTGTCGCGACATAGAACGATGTGGAGCGACATAGAACGATGTGGAACAATGTGGCGCGACATAGAACGATGTAGAACGATGTGGCACGACATAGAACAATGTGGAGCAATGTGGAGCGACATAGAACGATGTAGAACGATGTGGCACGACATAGAACAATGTGGAGCAATGTGGAGCGACATAGAACGATGTGGAGCGATGTGGAACGACAGAACGATGTGGAACGATGTGGCACGACATAGAACGATGTGGAACGATGTGGAACGACAGAACGATGTGGAGCGACATAGAACGATGTGGCGCGACATAGAACGATGTGGAACGATGTGGAACGATGTGGAACGACAGAACGATGTGGCGCGACATAGAACGATGTGGAGCGACATAGAACAATGTGGCACGACATAGAACAATGTGGCACGACATAGAACGATGTGGAACGATGTGGAGCGACATAGAACGATGTGGAACGATGTGGAGCGATGTGGAGCGACATAGAACAATGTGGCACGACATAGAACGATGTGGAGCAATGTGGAGCGACATAGAACGATGTGGAACGATGTGGAACGACATAGAACGATGTGGAGCGACATAGAACGATGTGGCACGACATAGAACGATGTTGCGCGACATAGAACGATGTGGAGCGACATAGAACGATGTAGAACGATGTGGAGCGACATAGAACGATGTGGAGCGACATAGAACGATGTGGAACGATGTGGCGCGACATAGAACGATGTGGAGCGATGTGGCGCGACATAGAACGATGTGGAGCGATGTGGAGCGACATAGAATGATGTGGAACGATGTGGCGCGATGTAGAACGATGTGGCGCGACATAGAATGATGTAGAACGATGTGGCGCGACATAGAACAATGTGGAGCGATGTGGAGCGACAGAACGATGTGGCACGACATAGAACGATGTGGAACGACAGAACGATGTGGCACGACATAGAACGATGTAGAACGATGTGGAGCGACATAGAATGATGTGGAACGATGTGGCGCGATGTAGAACGATGTGGCGCGACATAGAATGATGTAGAACGATGTGGCGCGACATAGAACAATGTGGAGCGATGTGGAACGACAGAACGATGTGGCACGACATAGAACGATGTGGAACGACAGAACGATGTGGCACGACATAGAACGATGTAGAACGATGTGGAGCGACATAGAATGATGTGGAACGATGTGGCGCGATGTAGAACGATGTGGCGCGACATAGAATGATGTAGAACGATGTGGCGCGACATAGAACGATGTGGAGCGATGTGGAGCGATGTGGAACGACAGAACGATGTGGCACGACATAGAACGATGTGGAACGACAGAACGATGTGGCACGACATAGAACGATGTGGAACGACAGAACGATGTGGCACGACATAGAACGATGTGGAGCGACATAGAACGATGTGGAGCGACATAGAACGATGTGGAGCGACATAGAACGATGTGGAACGATGTGGAGCGACATAGAACGATGTGGCACGACATAGAACGATGTGGAGCGACACAGAACAATGTGGCACGACATAGAACGATGTGGAACGATGTGGAGCGATGTGGAGCGATGTGGAGCGACAGAACGATGTGGCACGACATAGAACGATGTGGAGCGACATAGAACAATGTGGAGTGATGAGGAGCGATGTGGAACGACAGAACGATGTGGAACGATGTGGAGCAATGTGGAACGACAGAACGATGTGGAACGATGTTGCGCGACATAGAACGATGTGGAGTGATGTGGAGCGATGTGGAACGACAGAACAATGTGGAACGATGTGGAACGATGTGGAATGATGTGGAGCGATGTGGAGCGACATAGAACGATGTAGAACGATGTGTCGCGACATAGAACGATGTGGAGCGACATAGAACGACGTAGAACGATGTGTCGCGACATAGAACGATGTGGAGCGACATAGAACGATGTAGAACGATGTAAAACGATGTGGAGCGACAGAACGATGTGGAACGATGTGGAGCGACAGAACGATGTGGAACGATGTGGCGCGACACAGAACGATGTGGAACGATGTGTTGCGACATAGAACGATGTAGAACGATGTGGAGCGACATAGAACGATGTGTCGCGACATAGAACGATGTAGAACGATGTGTCGCGACATAGAACGATGTAGAACGATGTGTCGCGACAGACGATGTGGAGCGACATAGAACGATGTAGAACGATGTGTCGCGACATAGAACGATGTAGAACGATGTGTCGCGACATAGACGATGTGTCGCGACATAGACGATGTGGAGCGATGTGTCGCTACATAGACGATGTGGAGCGACATAGAACGATGTCGAACGATGTGTCGCGACATAGAATGATGTCGAACGATGTGGAGCGACATAGAACGATGTCGAACGATGTGTCGCGACATAGACGATGTGGAGCGACATAGAACGATGTAGAACGATGTGGAGCGACATAGAACGATGTAGAACGATGTGTCGCGACATAGAACGATGTAGAACGATGTGTCGCGACATAGACGATGTGTCGCGACATAGAATGATGTCGAACGATGTGTCGCGACATAGAACGATGTAGAACGATGTGTCGCGACATAGACGATGTGGAGCGACATAGAACGATGTAGAACGATGTGGAGCGACATAGAACGATGTAGAACGATGTGTCGCGACATAGACGATGTGTCGCGACATAGAATGATGTCGAACGATGTGTCGCGACATAGAACGATGTAGAACGATGTGTCGCGACATAGACGATGTGGAGCGACATAGAACGATGTAGAACGATGTGGAGCGACATAGAACGATGTAGAACGATGTGTCGCGACATAGAACGATGTAGAACGATGTGTCGCGACATAGACGATGTGGAGCGACATAGAACGACGTAGAACGATGTGTCGCGACATAGAATGATGTAGAACGATGTGTCGCGACATAGACGATATGGAGCAACATAGAACGATGTCGAACGATGTGGAGCGACATAGAACGATGTGGAGCGACATAGAACGATGTAGAACGATGTGGAGCGACATAGAACGATGTAGAACGATGTGTCGCGACATAGACGATGTGGAGCGACATAGAACGATGTCGAACGTTGTTGCGCGACACAGAACGATGTGGAGCGATGTGGAGCGATATGACGGACATGAGGACAGAAGGACGTGAGGACGCCAGGACTTGAGGACAGAAGGACGTGAGTACAGCAGGATGCGAGGACAGAAGGACGGCAGGACTTGAGGACAGAAGGACGTGAGGACGGCAGGACGTGAGTACAGCAGGATGTGATGACAGCAGGACGTGAGGACAGAGGACGTGAGGACAGAAGGACATAAGGAAGGCAGGACGTGAGGACGACATGAGGACAGCAGGACGTGAGGACGACAGGACGTGAGGACAGCAGGACGTGAGGACGACATGAGGACAGCAGGACGTGAGGACGACATGAGGACGACAGGACGTGAGGACAGCAGGACGTGAGGACGACATGAGGACAGCAGGACGTGAGGACAGCAGGACGTGAGGACGACATGAGGACAGCAGGACGTGAGGACAGCAGGACGTGAGGACGACATGAGGACGACAGGACGTGAGGACAGCAGGACGTGAGGACGACAGGACGTGAGGACAGCAGGACGTGAGGACGACAGGACGTGAGGACAGCAGGACGTGAGGACGACAGGAGGACAGCAGGACGACATGAGGACCACAGATTGGGACAGAGTGGGACGGGGACAGAGCGGGACGGGGACAGAGCGGGACAGAGCGGGACGTGGACAGAGCGGGACAGAGCGGGACGGGGACAGAGCGGGACGTGGACAGAGCGGGACAGAGCGGGACGGGGACAGAGCGGGACACTGACCTTAAGCTCGGAGATCAAGCTGCTGCTCTTCTGCTTGGCTGCGTTCTTGCTGGCGATGCAGAAATCCCAGCCAGCAAAGATCTTGTTGCAGAAGCTCTGGAAGCGATCTTCATCCTGAACCAGGTTTTGTTTGAATCCAGTGGCAGACCTTGAAGACACAGTGCACTTCAGACCACTTCCTCTCAAACACGTTTACTTCCTGTCATTACCTTTTCACAATCCAGATGAGACTGAGCAGCAAGTATGCTACGGTGGCCAGCAGGTACGCCAGCGCCAGGTCATACGTTATGCTGGGAAAATGGATTTTTTCCACCTTGTAGAAGCCGTAGAAAAGGTAGGTTTGTTCCAGAAAGCCCTGCAAATTCACCACAGAAGGGGAGCTAGGGTTAGAGTCTGGATGGGTTGGGGTCTAGATGGATGGGTTGGGGTCTAGATGGATGGGTTGGGGTCTAGATGGATGGGTTAGGGTCTAGATGGATGGGTTAGGGTCTAGATGGATGGGTCAGGGTCTGGATGGGTTGGGGTCTAGATGGATGGGTTAGGGTCTAGATGGATGGGTTAGGGTCTAGATGGGTTAGGGTCTAGATGGATGCTTCAGGGTCTAGATGGATGGGTTAGGGTCTAGATGGATGGGTTAGGGTCTAGATGGGTTAGGGTCTAGATGGATAGGTTAGGGTCTAGATGGGTTAGGGTCTAGATGGGTTAGGGTCTAGATGGGTTAGGGTCTAGATGGGTTAGGGTCTAGATGGATGCTTCAGGGTCTAGATGGATGCTTCAGGGTCTAGATGGATGCTTTAGGGTCTAGATGGATGGGTTAGAGTCTAGATGGGTTTGGGATAGGGTCTAAATGGGTTTGGGACAGGGTCTAGATGGGTTTGGGACAGGGTCTAGATGGATGGGTTAGGGTCTAGATGGATGGGTTAGGGTCTAGATGGATGGATTGGGGTCTAGATGGATGGATTGGGGTCTAGATGGATGGGATGGGGTCTAGATGGATGGGTTAGGGTCTAGATGGATGGTTTAGGGTCTAGATGGGTTAGGGTCTAGATGGGTTAGGGTCTAGATGGATGGTTTAGGGTCTAGATGGATGGTTTAGGGTCTAGATGGGTTAGGGTCTAGATGGGTTAGGGTCTAGATGGATGCTTCAGGGTCTAGATGGATGCTTCAGGGTCTAGATGGATGCTTCAGGGTCTAGATCAGGTATGGGCAAACTACGGCCCGGGGGCCACATGCCCGTTCAACGTTTTAATCCGTCCCGCCGAACTTGAAAAAATTAAATGAATAAACCTTGTTAATGTTTTCTTTTCCCTAAATTCTGATGAAAACAATTCTGATGTTTTCCCACTAGATGGCGCACTGTATATTGGCTTTAGGCGTAGGCCTATTACTTCACGTTTGCACTTTACCTTCTGACCCATCAGCCCTTCTGTAAAGATGAGCGAACCTAAGAAACGGAAAGTGGACAAAGAATGTCGAGTGTTCAATAAGGAGTGGACAACTAAATATTTTTTCACTGAACACCGATCATCTGCTGTTTGCCTCATATGCCAAGAAACTGTGGCGGTTTTTAAAGAGTATAATATTAGCCGTCACTTTGCCACAAAGCATGCTAACTATGCTAGCAAGCTGCCAACAAAAGAACGGGAAGCTGCTGCTCAGAAGTTGGCAGCTAATTTAAAAGCTCAACAAAGTTTTTTTCACCATCAAACTGCCATTCAAGAGTCAAGTACCAAGGCCAGTTTTATGCTTTCATTCAAAATAGCAAAGGCCAGCAAACCTCTGTCTGAGGGCGAGTTTTTAAAAGAATGCATGGTGGAGACAGCAGGTATTTTGTGCCCGGAGAGCAAAGACAAATTTGAGAAAATCAGCTTATCACGGCGGACAGTGACTCGCCGCGTGGAACTAATAGATGAAGATATCACCAGCAGCTTAAATAAAAAGACGGAGTCGTTCACGTTTTATTCTTTAGCACTGGATGAAAGCAATGATGTCAAAGACACTGCTCAGCTCCTCATTTTTATCCGAGGTATCAACGACACTTTTGAAATAACAGAGGAGTTTGTGACAATGGAGTCTCTGAAAGGACAAACACGGGGAGAAGACTTGTTTGATCGGGTGTCTGCTGTTGTCGAAAATGTGAAGCTTCCTTGGAGTAAGCTTGTCAACGTCACCACAGACGGATCTCCAAATTTAACAGGGAAAAACCTTGGCCTGCTGAGGAGAATCCAGAATAAAGTGAAAGATGAAAACCCTGACCAGGATGTCATTTTCCTCCACCAGGAATCTCTCTGTAAATCGGTATTACAGCTGAATCATGTTGTGAATCCTGTCGTGAAACTCGTCAACTTCATACGCGCAAGGGGACTTCAGCACCGTCAGTTTATTGTGTTCCTGGAGGAAACTGATGCGGATCACCAGGACCTGCTGTATCATTCCCGTGTCCGCTGGTTGAGTTTGGGCAAAGTGTTTCAACGCGTGTGGGAGCTCAAAGAGGAGATTGGCGTGTTTTTGGAGCGACTGGGGAAAGCTGATGAATTTCCTGAGCTGAGCAACAAGAGCTGGATTTGTGACTTTGCCTTCGCTACGGACGTATTTTCACACTTGAATGAGCTCAACACGAAACTGCAGGGGAAGGATCAGTTTGTGCACGACATGTACACAAACGTGAAAGCCTTCAAATCCAAGCTGGCTTTATTCTCCAGGCAAATTTTGAACAAGTCATTCACTCATTTTCCTACACTAGCCATGCTGAAAGAGGCCGGAGCAAAAGTGAAGAAATACAGTGAGTCACTGGATGCACTGCACGGAGAATTCTGCCGTCGCTTCTCGGATTTCGACAAAATTGACAAGTCACTTCAGTTGGTGGCCTGTCCTCTGTCACAAGACCCCGAAACAGCTCCAGAGGAGCTGCAGCTCGAACTGATCGACATTCAGTCCGACCCAGTCTCAAAAGAGAAGTTCAACTCTCTGAAACTAAATGACTTCTATGTGTCACTCAGCACAGCAGCGTTTCCAAGGCTCCGGCGGACAGCGCAGAAGATGCTGGCGTTGTTCGGCTCGACCTACGTGTGTGAACAGACCTTCAGCATCATGAACATCAACAAAGCCAGCCACAGATCCAAGTTAACAGACCAACACCTCAGATCCATTCTGAGAATCGCCACAACAAAACTAACTCCAGACTTTGATGCGCTGGCTAAAAAAGGAGACCAACAACACTGTTCCCATTAAAGTGGAAAGTGCCTTCCTGATGCGCACGCAGATAACGCCGCTCCACAGACTTACTTGCTGCCACTGTTTCCTCCTTGCACTGTTCGTTGTTGACTTTTAGCACCGGGGAAACAAATTGAATAGAAGAACCAGGACAAGTACATCTGCATCTCCTACCGTTTTTGAAAAAAAAAAAAGACAGTCAGGAGGAGAGTGGTGATATCCTGAAGGATAATAGAACTTTCAGTGCTTTAAAATAGAAATGGTTATTAATTTTTTAAAAAGGCACATTTTATTCATTTGATTTTCAGTGTTTTAAGACTCATTCCAAAGTCAGAAATTTTGTTGTAATGTTTTTCTTCATTTTCATTTGAAATTAAAGCACATGTTTTCTCCATATCCCAAGATGTGTATTTTTTCTCCAATGAGGTGAGGTTACCAAAGCACTCCATCCATCTGCTCCTGGTCCGGCCCCTTTGTCAAATGTTAGAACCCATTGTGGCCCACGAATCAATAAGTATGCCCATCCCTGGTCTAGATGGATGCTTCAGGGTCTAGATGGATGCTTTAGGGTCTAGATGGATGCTTCAGGGTCTAGATGGATGCTTCAGGGTCTAGATGGATGCTTCAGGGTCTAGATGGATGCTTTAGGGTCTAGATGGATGCTTTAGGGTCTAGATGGATGGGTTGGGGTCTAGATGGATGGTTTAGGGTCTAGATGGATGGTTTAGGGTCTAGATGGATGGTTTAGGGTCTAGATGGATGGTTTAGGGTCTAGATAGGTTAGGGCAGGGGTGTCCAAAGTCGGTCCTCGAGGGCCGCTGTCCTGCAGGTTTCCCATGTATTCCTGTTCCAACACATCTAGCTTCCACTAAATGGATAAAACAGCCAATGACGTGCACAACTGATTAAGCTCTACTAGTAATTAATTTGAATCAGGTGTGTCTGTGCAGGGATACATAGAAAACCTGCAGAATTCTGGCCCTCGAGGACCGGAGCTGGACACCTCTGGGTTAGGGTTTAGATGGGTTAGGGTCGAGATGGATGGGTTAGGGTCTAGATGGGTTAGGGTTTAGATGGGTTAGGGTCTAGATAGATGGGTTAGGGTCGAGATGGGTTAGGGTCTAGATGGATGGGTTAGGGTCGAGATGGGTTAGGGTCTAGATGGATGGGTTAGGGTCGAGATGGGTTAGGGTCTAGATGGATGCTTCAGGGTCTAGATGGATGCTTCAGGGTCTAGATGGATGCTTTAGGGTCTATATGGATGCTTCAGGGTCTAGATGGATGCTTTAGGGTCTATATGGATGCTTCAGGGTCTAGATGGATGCTTTAGGGTCTAGATGGATGCTTTAGGGTCTAGATGGGTTAGGGTCTAGATGGGTTAGGGTCTAGATGGGTTAGGGTCTAGATGGGTTAGGGTCTAGATGGATGGGTTAGGGTCTACATGGATGGGTTAGGGTCTAGATGGGTTAGGGTCTAGATTGGGTTAGGGTCTAGATGGATGGGTTAGGGTCTAGATGGATGGGTTAGGGTCTAGATGGATGGGTTAGGGTCTAGATGGGTTAGGGTCTGGATGGGTTAGGGTCTACATGGATGGGTTAGGGTCTACATGGATGGGTTAGGGTCTAGATGGGTTAGGGTCTGGGTGGGTTAGGGTCTACATGGATGGGTTAGGGTCTAGATGGGTTAGGGTCTAGATGGATGGGTTAGGGTCTAGATGGATGGGTTAGGGTCTAGATGGGTTAGGGTCTAGATGGGTTAGGGTCTACATGGATGGGTTAGGGTCTACATGGATGGGTTAGGGTCTAGATGGGTTAGGGTCTAGATGGGTTAGGGTCTAGATGGATGGGTTAGGGTCTAGATGGGTCTAGGGATGGACGATGGTAGAAACAGGGACCTACTTCGCCAGAAAGCAGATCGGTGATGTGCTCATGGAAGATGACGAGACCTCGGCGAGTACTTCCGGGATACTGGCTGCACACGCGCCCTGCAGTGAAGAACAGAAAGGAACCGTTCACAGTTCTTCCCCATAAAACCTGAAATAAAAGCTGATCCTGTACCATCATCCTGGTTGTAGGTGGTGTTTCCTGCAGCATAGGGGGCGATGATGATGGGAAACATGACCAGGGTGAACATCAGCAGGAAAATTACCAGGTTGAGCGTGACCAGGAAGCGCAGGAAGGAGAAGTAAGACAGGATCCCACTTCCAAACATCCCTACAAACGAGACGAGGACAGACATCAGCAGTTGTCCCGCTGTGGCGCACTCTGGCTTTATCAGCATCATAAATACTTCTCTGAGCCTTGAACCGGGACGGAGAGGCATCTGCATTTTTCCTGTTTCTTCGCTCTTTTCTCGTACCAAAGATGGAAAAAGTGGCATTTGTGAGTTTTTACGAAAATAACATGTTTTTTTTTTAGTTCAGAACGGATGTTTCTGTGCAGTTTGAGTCTAATATGTTGATAAAATACAGTGAAAAAGAAGCTATGAGGTCGGATTTGCTGGTTAAAACGCCATGTTTCAGGAAAAGCTACAGATTTCTGGCTGGAAGATCCCAGAATGAAGTAAAATGTGGGTGATTTGACTTTCTCTCACATTCTGAATGTCTACAACTGTTCAGCGTGGAAGTCCTGACAAGGTTATTATGGCTAAAAACGTACATAAGAGTCTGAACCACGATGTACTCCGTGTTCTCATTCAGTTCCACCATGTTTAGACTCTTCATGCTACTGTCCACGTTTAGACCTTAACATTTCTCTGATAAACTCACTTTTTCTGTTCATAGAATGAATGAAGGAAACATACTTTCACAGTTGTGGTAAAATATCGGCGTAGCGTGAAGGTTTCCATGTTCCATCTCAAAGCAGAATATCCCAACGTTTTGGGAGAGGTGGAAATATTATTATTTACTTTTCATTTAAATAAACCAGAGACTGGAGGACCGGACCTCTTCTGGGTGCCATGTGTGACACTAAACTCAGGCTAAACGAGAGTTTCCTAGTCGTACCCTCGATCTGGTGGATGTCCGCCCTCCAGAGCTTCAGAGAGCTCAGCCATTCCTCAGCGTCAACCCGCAGCCTCCTCAGATTCCTGCCGCTGGTTTTCCTCCACTTCTTCCAGCTGCTGAGTTCCCGGGCCTCCTCCAGACGCTGATTCCTAACGACACAATCACACACACACTCCTGATATACATAAACCCCCCAGGGTCAGCAGCATGCCGGCAGCGGCGTTCCTACTTGCTTCTGCGTTTCTCAGCCATGTGTTTGGGCAGTTCCCTGATGGCTCGCTCTTCCTGCGGACCGCCTGGTCTGTCGTCATGCGGCCCGCCTGAGCTCACGCCCCGTCTCCAGCTGTCGGACGAGCCCAGCCGTGTCCTGGAGCTGCTTCTCTGTTTGGAGCCGCTGGTGGAAGGCTTCCTGCGGTAGAGGAGGGACTGGTAGCTGGGGAGCTGGTCCAGCAGGGGGTTACTGGTGAGTCGTCCGCTCCAATCGGTGACAAAGACTTGAAAAGACACAAAAATGCTTCATAATGTTGGGAAAACTGTTTGCCATGATTAATATAAACATTTAATTAATGAGCTCTTCCAGTGTCAGAACTGAGGCCCAGCTCCGCATAGCCCTTCACACCCGCTCACCGGACTCTGAGACTTCAGCCAATCAGAGGACATGTTGGGGTATCTGGACAGCTACATGGCTGCGTGTGTGTGTGTGTGTGTGTACTTCTTTCATTTATAAAACAACATTTTACTGAGTCAAAGTAAAACTAGAAACATAATGTATTCCCTGAAAACTACTTTTAACAGTGTTTCTTGGTATCTTTATCAAAGTGTCTAGGGTTAGGGTAGGGTAGGTTAGTTGTCTCCCTGCTCCAACCTGACAGGAATTCATAAATACGCTGAGCAGAAGCTGAAGGATCCGTTTGAATCAGCTGTTGGTCAAAGGAAGCACCAGAAACCTGCCGAACGGCTCCAGGAGTCTGACAGATCTGCAGCCAATCCATCAACACATAAACTGCAGAAAATGGTTTATTTCCAGTTTATCTTTACTGGTCCTGCCCCCTCCCGGTCCCCTCCCCCGACAATCCCGTCCCCTCCCACACTGGTCTAACTGTTGTTAGCCTGCTCCTGCTAGCCTGCAGCTGTTAATCTGCTCCTGCTAGCCAGCTGTTAGCCTGCTCCTGCTAGCCAGCTGTTAGCCTGCTCCTGCTAGCCAGCTGTTGTTAACCTGCTCCTATTAGCCCACTGTTGTTAGCTGTTGTTCGCCTTCTCTTCCTAGACTGCAGCTGTTAGCTTGTTCCTGCTAGCCAGCTGTTGATAGCTGTTGTTAAACCTTCTGCTGCTAGCCAACTGTTGTTAGCCTGTAGCTGTTAGCCTGCTCCTGCTAGCCAGCTGCTGTTAGCCTGTTCCTGCTAGCCAGCTGTCGTTAGCCTGCTCCTGCAACCCAGCTGTTGTTAGCCTGCAGCTGTTAGCCTTTTCCTGCTAGCCAGTTGTAGTTAGCATGTTCCTGCTAGCCTGCAGCTGTTAGCCTTTTCCTGCTAACCAGCTGTTGTTAGCCTGCAGCTGCTAGCCTGCAGTTGTTAGCCTTATCCTGCTAGCCAGTTGTTGTTAGCCTGCTCCTGCTAGCCAGCTGTTGTTAGCCTTTTCCTGCTAACCAGCTGTTGTTAGTATGTTCCCGTTAGTCAGCTGTTGTTAGCCTGCTCCTGTTATTCTGCAGCTGTTATCCTTATGCTGCTAGCCAGCTGTTAGCCTTCTCCTGCTAGCCTGTTGCTCTTAGCCTCCTCCTGCTAGCCAGCGGTTGTTGGCTTCCTCCTACTAGTCAGCTGTTTTTAGCCTTTTCCTGCTAGCCTGCAGCTGTTAGCCTGCTCCTGCCAGCCAACTGTTGTTAGCTGTTTTTAGCCTTATCCTGCTAGCCTGCAGCTGTTAGCCTCCTCCTGCCAGCCAGCTGTTGTTAGCTGTTTTTAGCCTTATCCTGCTAGCCTGCAGGTGTTAGCCTGCTCCTGCTAGTCAATTGTTGTTTGCTGTTTTTAGCCTGCTCCTGCTGGCCTGCAGCCCTTAACCTGCTCCTGTTAGCCTGCTCCTGCTATTGTTAGCATGCTAGCCTCCTCCTGTCTTCTGTTAGCAGAAGCTAGCTGTAGCTAACGAGCTAATGCAGAACTACTTTCATTTCGCTCCGAGCAGACGTTACCAGTTACCTGAAGTTGCCTCCATCGTGTCTTTATCGGATGGAAAAGATGAAGGTGAAGATGATGTTTAGCGAACTGCTGACATGCAGAATAATCAAGTGTATCTCCAGTTGTCCGCGAGACGAAAGCCTACTTCCGGTAGGAGGATCCAGGTGTTTTCACACAAAGCCAGGAGAAACTTCTGGAAACATTTCTCTTTTTGGTTCAAGCGGTTCAACGTTTCACTGGTATATTCTACACAAATTAAATAATAATTCATTATTATATTTAGGTTGTAACTTTGATAATAAATCATATTAATCTACTCATAAAAAACATTACTTTTCACTTCTTGATTATTTATATGTAGAATCCTGAACAAAACCTTAAGACCATGAAAAAAGTAGAATTATTTACATTTTACAAAGGCATACATGGAGCAAGAGACAAAATTGAATCTAAAATCAAACTGTTTATGCGCTGAGCTAATATTTAGGACCATTTCACATAAACCCAAAACAGAACTGGAACCGACTCAGTGGTGAGGAACGCCACCATTCTTCTTGTTGATGATATCTAGTAGTGTGTTTCCAGCAGGGCGGTGGGAATGTTGCTCCATGAAGATGGCGTCATGAAGGAATCCGTTGTTTGGAGCCGACGTCCATTTTAGTAAAAGTCTCTTGCCATCCATGACTTTTGTCCTCCAAATGTCCCAGAAAGATCCTCCAGGATCTTTTTGGGACATTTGAGATGAATGTCTCACTGCGTCCAGCAGCAATGTGAAAGGCCTTGCTTGTGCAGCTCAACAATCCTGCTACGATCAAAAGCAGAACGTCTTTTTGTTGTCATGACAACGTGAATGCAAAAAGGGAAATGTCTAGAAAGACAGATTTCTGTGCAGATTTGGACCTTTTGTAGTTATACTCTTAAACTTTTGATCAATTCATGAAGAGCCTCTGTGGTTTAAATGTTGTTTACAGTGCATAGCCTCCTCTCAACTTTGACTCTTGTTCGTGTTTCTTCTAGTCGTATTTTGCAGCTTTACTTGCAGCCTGGTGACGTGCAGAGCAAAACACAAATACTTGTTTTCCTGGTCAAAGACTTTGTTCAGGAGTAAATCTAAATCCGCAGTCATGTCGATGGCAGGTGGACGCCTGGATCTCTGACTAACTAACAGGCTGAATGGTTGTGTGTCTGAGATGGTGGTCAACAGCACCTCACAATTCCAACACACCTCTGAGTCCTGCCATCTGCAGAAATACTTTGATTACTCTGCAGCTGCAGCAGTGATGGACTAGAAGCTGAGAAGCCGTCGTTCAGGGGAGGTGGTAAAGGAATGCCAGTCCCTTGGAGTCCAGGTGGACAACAGACGAGACTAGAAATGCAACACGGAAGCATCTAGAAGCAAAGCAGACACGACGTCAAACAGAAGCTGAGATCATTCCAGGTCCGCAGCGAGATGTTGCATATCTTGTATAATGCCATCGGTAAGTGCGATCAGTGCTGGAGCACCAATGTGGGGTCAGAGACGGAACAAACCAATGAGGAAGGCTGGGAATGACTGCAGAGGCGGCTGGAAGGACTGGAACATTCCTCATGAAGAAACAACAGTGATAAGAGCTTCATCGAGTCCAAGGCAAGAGTCCCGAACAACGTTCCCCAGCAGAACCCCCTCCAGAACAAAGCAATGTCTCATTTTAATTCATCATTATTATTGTTTCGTTTAAAAAGAGAGAAGAAGAAACTACACTGTAATTTTACCTCTTGGATGAATATTTTCCATTATTTTTCTTTCTTTAATTTGAATTTAAACAGCAGAAGGAAAATCCTGAAAATGAAACATACAATAGATTCTTTCAGCCATTTGTGGACAGACTGTAAGAAAGTCAATGTTAACAGATTTTTACAGCAAATTTTTGCTCTTTTAACTTAAAAGCTGTACTTTAAAACAGTCTGTAAAAGTCCGCTTTAGGATAAAACAGAAGAACATGTCAAAGTTCACACGGCATGTTTTAATTGTCCTATCTGGTGCAGACCCCCTGGGCAGCGTGACGACCCTGTGGGTTTAGTTTGCTTTGTTTCTCCCTTTTTACTTGTTGTGTTTTCCTTTGCAGAGCTGAGCTGCTCCGGCCAGGTTAGGGTCAGTCCTCCTTATTGACCATCAGCTGATGGCCCCTTCCTGCTTCCCCTCTTGCTTTGGTTTTTTTTTTGGGTTGTATAAAGATATGTTGTGGAGAAAGATGCAGCAAAATGAGTCCATGCCTTTATTACTTCCAGACTGGATTACTGCAATTCCTTATTAATAGGTTGTCCCAAATATGCCCTGAAAAGTCTCCATCTGATCCAAAATGCTGCAGCGAGGGTTCTGATGAGGACTGGCAGGAGAGATCATATTTCACCAGTTTTAGCCTCTCTACACTGGCTCCCTGTTAAATCCAGGATAAAGTTTAAAATTCTTCTCCTCACATATAAAGCTCTCCATGACCAAGCTCCATTGTACATTAATACAATACAATGTAATACAACTTTATTTATAAGGCACTTTAAAAACAATGTTGACCAAAGTGCCACATTGTGGGGGGTTATAAAAAAAACCCCAGAATAAATAACATACATTAGGACAACTTAAAAAAAAATTCAGACATCTAAAAACATTTAAAAAAAAAAAAAAGCAATCAAATTAAAACAATCAAAATAAAATCAACTTTTAGATCAATCAACTTTTTAGATCAATAAGTTGATCTAAAAAGTCAACTTATTGTGCAGAAAGCAGCTTAAACAAACGGGTTTTCAGTACAGATTTAACAGCAGATACAGTGGAGGCCTGTCTAACGTGGAAAGGAAGCTCATTCCAAAGTTTAGGTGCAAAGGCCCGGTCCCCTCTGAGCTTCTGTTTCCTCCTCGGTACTGACAGAAGTAGCTGGTCAGCTGGGGGTGTGTAGGGATGGAGGAGGGTGTGTAGGGATGGAGGAGCTCAGAGAGGTACCACGGGGCAGCACCATTCAGACATTTAAAAACAAAAGCAGCTTAGAATGGATCCTAAAGTGCACGGGCAGCCAGTGAAGAGATGATAAAACCAGGCTGATGTGCTCATATCTACATGTTCCAGTTAAAAGACGTGCAGCTGCATTTTGTTCCAGCTGCAGATGAGATAAAAACGACTGACTCACCCCAAAATAAAGTGCGTTGCAGTAATCCAGCCGGGTCGTTACAAAGGCATGGATTACTGCTTCAAAGTGCAGACGTGCTAAAAAGTGTTTAACTTCCACCAGCTGCCTCACATGGAAGAAACTTGTTTTCACCACTGACCGAATCTGGCTTCAAGCTTTAATTCAGAATCCATTTTAAACCCAGGTTCACAATTTCTGGCTTGTAAAATGAATTAAAATGGTCCAGATCGATAGGGGGTACATTAGCAGACCCAGAACCAAACACCACCATCCCTGTTTTGGAGTCATTTAGGTTAAGAAAGATCATTGCCATCCAAGATTTGACGTCCTTCAGACATGTTTGAAGAGAATCAAGAGAAAACCCATCATTGTTTTTAAGGAGGAGATTAATCTGGTAGTCATCGGTGTAACAATGAAAGGAGATGCCATGTCTCCTAAGAATTGAACCCAAGGGGAGTAAATATAAAGAAAACAGAACTGGACCCAGAATGGATCCCTGTGGGACTCCTTATGAAGCACTGGAGGACTTATAGTCCCCTGGACAAACTGAAAATCTTCAGCCGTTTAAAGAGGACCTGAACCAATGCAGAGCCACACCTTTTATGCCGACACAATGTTCCAAACGTGAGATTAAAATATCATGATCGACCGTATCAAATGCAGCAGTTAAGTCCAGTAAAATAAGGATCACACAGTCACCGGAGTCACATGATGAAAGAATATCATTAAAAACTCTCAGAAGTGCAAATTCAGTACTGTGCATTGCTTTAAACCTGACTGAAAAGTCTCAAGAACATCACGCTGCTGCAGGTACAGGAGGTACGTCCTGTTGGACGGCTAATGTTGCGGTAACGTATTGTGTCATTTCCTGTTTCCCTAGCGTGTGTCACTGCGGATTGCTACGAGCCGTTGGCTCCTTTAACTTCTTTCTAACTTCTATCTATTGTTAACCAACCACTCACTTTAGCGCACACAATCTTTCCAAACCACTGTATTGCATTTATTTTTGGGATCTTTGGCTTTCTGTTTTAAACAGCTCAAGCACTCAGTTTTAGCATGGCTGCTAGCTCTCTTCCCACACCCCGGTCCCCTGCCTTTTCTTGCTCGGTGTGTCTGATGTTTAGCTACTCCTCTGCCTCATTTAGTGATAATGGTAGGTGTATTAAGTGTAGCAGCCTGGCAGCCTTGGAGGCGAGGCTCTGCGAGTTAGAAGCCCAGCTCCGCACTCAGTTAGGGAAGCAGTTAGTTAGCAAGCCACCATTAGCCAGTGCGGAGCTACCAGCCAGGGCAGCTAGCCCACCTAGCGGTCCCTCAGCAGTTCCCGCGCAGCCGGGAGACGAGGCGGGCTGGACGACGGTCAGGCGGAAGCGTAGCCCCAAACCAAAACCCACTGGCCACCACCGACCTGTTCACGTTTCTAACAGATTTTCCCCGCTCGGCGACACACCCGCTGAGGCAGAAACCCTGATTATAGGTAGTTCCATAGTCAGAAACGTGGCTCTAGAGACACCGGGGACCATAGTCAAATGCATTCCTGGGGCCAGAGCGGGCCACGTCGAATCGTATTTGAAACTGCTGGCTAAGGCTAAACGTAAATACCGTAAGATATGCCAAGTCACTAAAATGAATGTTGCTTCGGTGTGTAACTTTGCCAAGAGCATGTCGGACTCCGTAGTTTTCTCTGGTCCCTTGCCAAATTTAATCAGCGATGACATGTTTAGCCGCATGTCATCCTTCAACCGCTGGTTGTCTAGGTGGTGTCCCGATAACAACGTGGGTTTTATAGATAATTGGAGCGCTTTTTGGGGAAAGCCTGGTCTTATTAGGAGAGATGGCATCCATCCCACGTTGGATGGAGCCGCTCTCTTATCTAGCAATATGGACTCTTTTATTAGTCAGCTAAATTGACAACTCAGGGTTGGGACCAGGAGGCAGAATTGTAGTCCTACACACTTTTCTGCAGCTTCCCACCTGCCGCCGCCCACCCAAAACCCCATTCCGACCTTATACAACTTCCCAGCAGTAAGAATTAACCAACACAAAAACACTTCTGGGGTTAATCGTGAAAACCTCATAAAAATAAAAACAATGGATCTAATAAAATCTGAAAATAAGACAATAAAGTGTGGCCTACTGAATATTAGATCCCTCCCAAATAAGTCTTTATTAGTCAATGACTTGATAGGTGATCACCACATTGATTTATTCTGTCTTATGGATTATCAGTTGGTCACATGGCTGATCAGTTGGTCGCATGGCTGATCAGGCAGTCGCATGGCTGATCAGTTGTTCGCATGGCTGATCAGTTGTTCGCATGGCTGATCAGTTGGTCACATGGCTGATCAGTTGGTCACATGGCTGATCAGGCAGTTGCATGGCTGATCAGTTGTTCGCATGGCTGATCAGTTGGTCGCATGGCTGATCAGTTGGTCACATGGCTGATCAGGCAGTCGCATGGCTGATCAGTTGTTCGCATGGCTGATCAGTTGTTCGCATGGCTGATCAGTTGTTCGCATGGCTGATGAGTTGGTCGCATGGCTGATCAGTTGTTCGCATGGCTGATCAGTTGTTCGCATGGCTGATCAGTTGGTCGCATGGCTGATGAGTTGGTCGCATGGCTGATCAGTTGTTCGCATGGCTGATCAGTTGTTCGCATGGCTGATCAGTTGGTCGCATGGCTGATGAGTTGGTCGCATGGCTGATCAGGCAGTCACATGGCTGATCAGTTGGTCACATGGCTGATCAGTTGTTCGCATGGCTGATCAGTTGGTCGCATGGCTGATCAGTTGTTCGCATGGCTGATCAGTTGGTCGCATGGCTGATCAGTTGTTCGCATGGCTGATCAGTTGGTCGCATGGCTGATCAGTTGTTCGCATGGCTGATCAGTTGGTCGCATGGCTGATCAGGCAGTCACATGGCTGATCAGTTGGTCACATGGCTGATCAGTTGTTCGCATGGCTGATCAGTTGGTCGCATGGCTGATCAGTTGGTCGCATGGCTGATCAGGCAGTCACATGGCTGATCAGTTGGTCACATGGCTGATCAGTTGGTCGCATGGCTGATCAGTTGGTCACATGGCTGATCAGTTGGTCGCATGGCTGATCAGTTGGTCACATGGCTGATCAGTTGGTCACATGGCTGATCAGTTGGTCGCATGGCTGATCAGTTGTTCGCATGGCTGATCAGTTGGTCGCATGGCTGATCAGTTGTTCGCATGGCTGATCAGTTGTTCGCATGGCTGATCAGTTGGTCGCATGGCTGATCAGTTGTTCGCATGGCTGATCAGTTGTTCGCATGGCTGATCAGTTGTTCGCATGGCTGATCAGTTGGTCGCATGGCTGATCAGTTGTTCGCATGGCTGATCAGTTGGTCGCATGGCTGATCAGTTGGTCGCATGGCTGATCAGTTGGTCGCATGGCTGATCAGTTGTTCGCATGGCTGATCAGTTGGTCGCATGGCTGATCAGTTGGTCACATGGCTGATCAGTTGGTCACATGGCTGATCAGTTGGTCGCATGGCTGATCAGTTGTTCGCATGGCTGATCAGTTGGTCGCATGGCTGATCAGTTGTTCGCATGGCTGATCAGTTGGTCGCATGGCTGATCAGGCAGTCACATGGCTGATCAGTTGGTCGCATGGCTGATCAGTTGGTCGCATGGCTGATCAGGCAGTCACATGGCTGATCAGTTGGTCACATGGCTGATCAGTTGTTCGCATGGCTGATCAGTTGGTCGCATGGCTGATCAGTTGTTCGCATGGCTGATCAGTTGGTCGCATGGCTGATCAGGCAGTCACATGGCTGATCAGTTGGTCTCATGGCTGATCAGTTGTTCGCATGGCTGATCAGTTGTTCGCATGGCTGATCAGTTGGTCACATGGCTGATCAGTTGGTCGCATGGCTGATCAGTTGTTCGCATGGCTGATCAGTTGGTCGCATGGCTGATCAGTTGGTCACATGACTGATCAGTTGGTCGCATGGCTGATCAGTTGGTCGCATGGCTGATCAGTTGGTCACATGACTGATCAGTTGGTCGCATGGCTGATCAGTTGTTCGCATGGCTGATCAGTTGGTCGCATGGCTGATCAGTTGTTCGCATGGCTGATCAGTTGGTCGCATGGCTGATCAGTTGGTCACATGACTGATCAGGCGGTCCGCCTTCAGTGACAGCCACAAGTTTTATATGAACTGAGACGAGACAACAGAGAAGGTCACGACACCAGTTTGAACCACTTGGAAATCAGTGAAGTTTCTAATAATGTGGTGTTTCTGTTGAAGATCGGCCGCGCCGAGGGAGTTATGGTTTAAAACCATTTAGCGACATAAAAGTCGTTTGGATCAGTACTGGTCAGTAATACTGCCGTTCCCTGCTGGGTTGTTCTGAAGAAGTGGACTTTGGTCTTTGTGAGCTCGACTCCCACTTCCTGGTAGGCTGGCGTCCTGTGGCAGATCTGACTGGTACAGTAGGAGGATTTAGCCATCCCAGATGGTTTATGTGGACATTTAATCAGGACGTTTTCCTCCTGCCATCTCTACACAGTAAGGTAAGCAGCTTCAGAGCAACATGTGTGGAAGTACAGGATAACTCTGCAGGTAATATTCTGCTCTGTGTGTTTGGCTCCAATGAAAAGCCTTTTCTGCGTTTTGCTGGCAGACTGCTGGAATTGTGAGGGATCCACAGAGCTGTGTTTGCTACGACATGTGGTGGAAACTAATCTTTTGAGTAAATTAATGATGAGAGATTAAATTACAGCTTGTTGACTCGAACAATGCAGGTATGATGCTGAAACCTGTGTGGAGACACAGCGGCCGGTTTGTCAGAGCTGAATGAGAGGGCAAATAATGAGTGAGGATTAAACACACCTGCGGGGAGTTTTAGGCTCAAACATGTTTTCATCAAAAAGTTTTTATTTTTAAGTTTTATCCTGTGTGTTGTCAGACTGAAGGATCAGACGAGACAGAAGCAGCTGAGCTGAAATCTCATCGTTTTCAGAGCGAAAGCCTCATGACGAGTAACGGAGGACTCCTCAACCCTGCTTACCATGACAGCGAAACGCTGGAAATCCACCAGAGGTTAGTCACGCCTGCTGCATCACAGCAACATTTTATTTCATCAGTCAGTGGAGTTTCATCAGAATCTGTCTCTATTGTTGCTGTGTGAAGACTGAACACAAGGAAGCAGAAGAAGAGCTTTTTATTCAGCTTTCTACCCGCTGCAACGTTTCCATGTTGTGTTTATACTTTATACTCTGGTCCTTTAATTAACTGGGTTCTGCTCTTTACAGCTGAAATGAATCCTCCACCTCCCTGCAGGTGTGTGTTCTTAAAATGAGCCAGAATACACACCTGCATGGTCGCTCTGCTTGTTTTATAGGAAACATTAGTTTTCAGCTGGTAACTGTAAGTGTCATAAAAGCAGTGAAATAAACAGCCACGTGTGTAGTTTCTGCATTTTACAATACCGAGACCCATGAGTAAAGTCAGACTCTACTGTTTATCTCTGACCCAACAGTAGAGTCAGATTCTACTGTTTATCTCTGACCCAACAGTAGAGTCAGATTCTACTGTTAATCTCTGACCCAACAGCAGAGTCAGATTCTACTGTTTATCTCTGGCACAACAGTAGAGTCAGATTCTACTGTTTATCTCTGACCCAACAGCAGAGTCAGATTCTACTGTTTATCTCTGGCACAACAGTAGAGTCAGATTCTACTGTTTATCTCTGGCACAACAGTAGAGTCAGATTCTACTGTTTATCTCTGACCCAACAGTAGAGTCAGATTCTACTGTTTATCTCTGACCCAACAGTAGGGTCAGATTCTACTGTTAATCTCTGACCCAACAGTAGAGTCAGATTCTACTGTTTATCTCTGACCCAACAGTAGAGTCAGATTCTACTGTTAATCTCTGACCCAACAGCAGAGTCAGATTCTACTGTTTATCTCTGGCACAACAGTAGAGTCAGATTCTACTGTTTATCTCTGGCACAACAGTAGAGTCAGATTCTACTGTTTATCTCTGGCACAACAGTAGAGTCAGATTCTACTGTTTATCTCTGACCCAACAGTAGAGTCAGATTTTACTGTTTATCTCTATAGAAATAATTTGATTAAAATTTTATTTCTAAAACTCTTCATGCCAAAGAGCAGCACAAACTTCTTGTATTTCTTGTTTCTTAGCACACACACACACACACACACACACACACACACACACACACACACACACACACACACACACACACACACTAAACTCTAACTCCCATTTTCCGTCTTTTAACTGAACGTACATATAAAACTACTAGTAAGATGAAACCTGATAAACATCTAAGTCGCTGCTGTTACGAGGAAATGGTGTGTTGGGGGCGCATCCACGGCAGGTGCCTGGCCCCGCCCACAGCGTGCACCACGACAGGAACCGTGCTGACCGCCACCCGACCACAGCCATCTTAACATCAACAGCGTCTGCAGCCCTGAGGTTCTCTGGCGGGGTTCCACCACCGAGGGTGGAACGTTTTAGTCCCAACATTAGAGACCGTAAAGACGCCAGAGGACCTCAGGGTCCGCGAGGGCCCGTAGTCCAACAACAGGTGAGATAAATGAGGACTTTTTACGTCTTCTAGCAAAAACTCACAAACAAACAGAAAAACATTGTTTTGGTTTAATGTTGTTTTCTTCCATGTTTCTGTGTACAGTGTTCTGTTGTTGACTTCCCGTGTGGGAATGTTGTAGTACAGGACTTCCATCCTCTGCTGTATTCATGCATTCAGATTGTGTAGTTTTATGGGAGTAGTACTACTGATGGGGAATTCCTTACAGAGGAGAATTCCTGTTGCTGGAATTCCACAGGAAAACCATTTGGACTCCATTCAGCCTGTCTGACTCCCTGAAGAAGCCTGTTTCAGAGGTTTCCCAGGTCGCCACCCTGGACTGTTGTTGGCTTTAAGCCTTTAATGTTTTCCTGAAGCCAGAAAATGCTGCAACACAAAGTTCTGAGTCGGAAAACATTTGGTCCTTTTGGCTTTCAGGTCTTCCAGCGGAAGCTGCCATATAAATCCCTATGCCAGGGAGGGCCCAGCCTTGCCGGGGGAGCGCGCCGAGGGGAGAGACGGCGCTGCACTGGGGGCACCCTGGGCTGGCTGGGAGGATGCAAGCAGAAGAGTAGGAGAGAACGTCCCCATGGGCCGGGTCACGCCAAGCCCAGGGAGTCCTTCCTGGCAGCATGACCTCAGTGAGTCGGACACATCTGGGAGACAAAGATGAAAGTAGAGCTCCGAGCTCTGTGTATGGAAAATAACTCTGAAAACGACTTTCGACTCCCAGAGAACATCTTTAGAGATAATTATGTATTTTAGATCCAGAACCAACTCTGGATTCCTTCTCATGTGGAATCATGGCCGTCGCAGATTTGTTCATTCAGACTGAAAATATCCCACTTGTGACTCCGGGGTTCTGTGGGAAAGGTCTTGTTCAGACTGCAGTATATGCAGCCATAACCTGCGTCGCTTTAATGGCAACGTCAGAGCCAGCAGCGTTTTCCCTGATCACACTGCAGCTGGGAAGCAAACATGGCAGCTGTTAGCATCAGCACTTCGAGACTGACGGCAATAACTCAGGGACAAAGACAGATGCGAGACATTCTTATTGTAGACGGAGTCATTAGAAAGCAGTAAACTTTGCCTTAAAGTGTTGGTTATGACGCTACTTCCCGTCATGCTTCCTGGTGACATGGTGATGCTTCCCGTCATGCTGCCTGGTGACATGGTGATGCTTCCCGTCATGCTTCCTGGTGACATGGTGATGCTTCCCGTCATGCTTCCTGGTGACATGACGCTACTTCCCGTCATGCTTCCTGGTGACATGACGCTACTTCCCGTCATGCTTCCTGGTGACATGACGCTACTTCCCGTCATGCTTCCTGGTGACATGACGCTACTTCCCGTCATGCTTCCTGGTGACATGACGCTACTTCCCGTCATGCTTCCTGGTGACATGACGCTACTTCCCGTCATGCTTCCTGGTGACATGACGCTACTTCCCGTCATGCTTCCTGGTGACATGGTGATGCTTCCCGTCATGCTTCCTGGTGACATGACGCTACTTCCCGTCATGCTTCCTGGTGACATGACGCTACTTCCCGTCATGCTTCCTGGTGACATGATGCTACTTCCCGTCATGCTTCCTGGTGACATGATGCTACTTCCCGTCGTGCTTCCTGATGACATGGTGATGCTTCCCGTCATGCTTCCTGATGACATGGTGATGCTTCCCGTCATGCTTCCTGGTGACATGGTGATGCTTCCCATCATGCTTCCTGATGACATGGTGATGCTTCCCATCATGCTTCCTGGTGACATGACGCTACTTCCCGTCATGCTTCCTGATGACATGGTGATGCTTCCCATCATGCTTCCTGATGACATGGTGATGCTTCCCATCATGCTTCCTGATGACATGGTGATGCTTCCCGTCATGCTGCCTGGTGACATGGTGATGCTTCCCGTCATGCTTCCTGGTGACATGGTGATGCTTCCCGTCATGCTTCCTGGTGACATGGTGATGCTTCCCGTCATGCTTCCTGGTGACATGGTGATGCTTCCCGTCATGCTTCCTGGTGACATGGTGATGCTTCCCGTCATGCTGCCTGGTGACATGACGCTACTTCCCGTCATGCTTCCTGGTGACATGGTGATGCTTCCCGTCATGCTTCCTGGTGGCATGGTGATGCTTCCCGTCATGCTGCCTGGTGGCATGGTGATGCTTCCCGTCATGCTTCCTGGTGACATGGTGATGCTTCCCGTCATGCTGCCTGGTGACATGGTGATGCTTCCCGTCATGCTGCCTGGTGACATGGTGATGCTTCCCGTCATGCTGCCTGGTGACATGGTGATGCTTCCCGTCATGCTGCCTGGTGACATGGTGATGCTTCCCGTCATGCTTCCTGGTGACATGGTGATGCTTCCCGTCATGCTTCCTGGTGACATGGTGATGCTTCCCGTCATGCTTCCTGGTGACATGGTGATGCTTCCCGTCATGCTTCCTGGTGACATGACGCTACTTCCCGTCATGCTTCCTGGTGACATGGTGATGCTTCCCGTCATGCTTCCTGGTGACATGGTGATGCTTCCCGTCATGCTTCCTGGTGACATGGTGATGCTTCCCGTCATGCTTCCTGGTGACATGACACTACTTCCCGTCATGCTTCCTGGTGACATGGTGATGCTTCCCGTCATGCTTCCTGGTGACATGGTGATGCTTCCCGTCATGCTTCCTGGTGACATGGTGATGCTTCCCGTCATGCTGCCTGGTGACATGGTGATGCTTCCCGTCATGCTTCCTGGTGACATGGTGATGCTTCCCGTCATGCTGCCTGGTGACATGGTGATGCTTCCCGTCATGCTTCCTGGTGACATGGTGATGCTTCCCGTCATGCTTCCTGGTGACATGGTGATGCTTCCCATCATGCTTCCTGATGACATGGTGATGCTTCCCGTCATGCTGCCTGGTGACATGGTGATGCTTCCCGTCATGCTTCCTGGTGACATGGTGATGCTTCCCGTCATGCTTCCTGGTGACATGGTGATGCTTCCCGTCATGCTTCCTGGTGACATGGTGATGCTTCCCGTCATGCTTCCTGGTGACATGACGCTACTTCCCGTCATGCTTCCTGGTGACATGGTGATGCTTCCCGTCATGCTTCCTGGTGACATGGTGATGCTTCCCGTCATGCTTCCTGGTGACATGGTGATGCTTCCCGTCATGCTTCCTGGTGACATGACACTACTTCCCGTCATGCTTCCTGGTGACATGGTGATGCTTCCCGTCATGCTTCCTGGTGACATGGTGATGCTTCCCGTCATGCTTCCTGGTGACATGGTGATGCTTCCCGTCATGCTGCCTGGTGACATGGTGATGCTTCCCGTCATGCTTCCTGGTGACATGGTGATGCTTCCCGTCATGCTGCCTGGTGACATGGTGATGCTTCCCGTCATGCTTCCTGGTGACATGGTGATGCTTCCCGTCATGCTTCCTGGTGACATGGTGATGCTTCCCATCATGCTTCCTGATGACATGGTGATGCTTCCCGTCATGCTGCCTGGTGACATGGTGATGCTTCCCGTCATGCTTCCTGGTGACATGGTGATGCTTCCCATCATGCTTCCTGGTGACATGGTGATGCTTCCCGTCATGCTGCCTGGTGACATGGTGATGCTTCCCGTCATGCTTCCTGGTGACATGACGCTACTTCCCGTCATGCTTCCTGATGACATGACGCTACTTCCCGTCATGCTTCCTGGTGACATGGTGATGCTTCCCGTCATGCTGCCTGGTGACATGGTGATGCTTCCCATCATGCTTCCTGGTGACATGGTGATGCTTCCCGTCATGCTGCCTGGTGACATGGTGATGCTTCCCGTCATGCTTCCTGGTGACATGGTGATGCTTCCCATCATGCTTCCTGATGACATGACGCTACTTCCCGTCATGCTTCCTGGTGACATGGTGATGCTTCCCGTCATGCTTCCTGGTGACATGGTGATGCTTCCCGTCATGCTTCCTGGTGACATGGTGATGCTTCCCGTCATGCTGCCTGGTGACATGGTGATGCTTCCCGTCATGCTTCCTGGTGACATGGTGATGCTTCCCATCATGCTTCCTGATGACATGGTGATGCTTCCCGTCATGCTTCCTGATGACATGGTGATGCTTCCCG
The DNA here is from genome assembly GCF_933228915.1 of Telmatherina bonti. Lineage (NCBI taxonomy): Eukaryota > Metazoa > Chordata > Actinopteri > Atheriniformes > Telmatherinidae > Telmatherina > Telmatherina bonti. The sequence continues at coordinate 1,330,313 of NC_136621.1, forward strand.
TCATGCTTCCTGGTGACATGGTGATGCTTCCCGTCATGCTGCCTGGTGACATGGTGATGCTTCCCGTCATGCTGCCTGGTGACATGGTGATGCTACTCCCCGTCATGCTTCCTGGTGACATGACGCTACTTCCCGTCATGCTTCCTGGTGACATGGTGATGCTTCCCATCATGCTTCCTGGTGACATGGTGATGCTTCCCGTCATGCTGCCTGGTGACATGGTGATGCTTCCCGTCATGCTTCCTGGTGACATGACGCTACTTCCCATCATGCTTCCTGATGACATGACGCTACTTCCCGTCATGCTTCCTGGTGACATGGTGATGCTTCCCGTCATGCTGCCTGGTGACATGGTGATGCTTCCCGTCATGCTTCCTGGTGACATGGTGATGCTTCCCATCATGCTTCCTGATGACATGGTGATGCTTCCCGTCATGCTGCCTGGTGACATGGTGATGCTTCCCGTCATGCTTCCTGGTGACATGGTGATGCTTCCCGTCATGCTTCCTGGTGACATGGTGATGCTTCCCGTCATGCTGCCTGGTGACATGGTGATGCTTCCTGTCATGCTTCCTGGTGACATGGTGATGCTTCCCGTCATGCTGCCTGGTGACATGGTGATGCTTCCCGTCATGCTTCCTGGTGACATGGTGATGCTTCCCGTCATGCTGCCTGGTGACATGGTGATGCTTCCCGTCATGCTGCCTGGTGACATGGTGATGCTTCCCGTCATGCTGCCTGGTGACATGGTGATGCTTCCCGTCATGCTGCCTGGTGACATGGTGATGCTTCCCGTCATGCTTCCTGGTGACATGGTGATGCTTCCCGTCATGCTTCCTGGTGACATGACGCTACTTCCCGTCATGCTTCCTGGTGACATGGTGATGCTTCCCGTCATGCTTCCTGGTGACATGGTGATGCTTCCCGTCATGCTTCCTGGTGACATGGTGATGCTTCCCGTCATGCTTCCTGGTGACATGACGCTACTTCCCGTCATGCTTCCTGGTGACATGGTGATGCTTCCCGTCATGCTTCCTGGTGACATGGTGATGCTTCCCGTCATGCTTCCTGGTGACATGGTGATGCTTCCCGTCATGCTGCCTGGTGACATGGTGATGCTTCCCGTCATGCTTCCTGATGACATGGTGATGCTTCCCATCATGCTTCCTGGTGACATGGTGATGCTTCCCGTCATGCTTCCTGGTGACATGGTGATGCTTCCCGTCATGCTTCCTGGTGACATGGTGATGCTTCCCGTCATGCTTCCTGGTGACATGGTGATGCTTCCCGTCATGCTTCCTGGTGACATGACGCTACTTCCCGTCGTGCTTCCTGGTGACATGACGCTACTTCCCGTCGTGCTTCCTGGTGACATGGTGATGCTTCCCGTCATGCTGCCTGGTGACATGGTGATGCTTCCCGTCATGCTGCCTGGTGACATGGTGATGCTTCCCCGTCATGCTTCCTGGTGACATGACGCTACTTCCCGTCATGCTTCCTGATGACATGGTGATGCTTCCCATCATGCTTCCTGGTGACATGGTGATGCTTCCCGTCATGCTTCCTGGTGACATGGTGATGCTTCCCGTCATGCTTCCTGGTGACATGGTGATGCTTCCCGTCATGCTTCCTGATGACATGACGCTACTTCCCGTCGTGCTTCCTGGTGACATGACGCTACTTCCCGTCGTGCTTCCTGGTGACATGGTGATGCTTCCCGTCATGCTGCCTGGTGACATGGTGATGCTTCCCGTCATGCTGCCTGGTGACATGGTGATGCTTCCCCGTCATGCTTCCTGGTGACATGGTGATGCTTCCCATCATGCTTCCTGGTGACATGGTGATGCTTCCCGTCATGCTTCCTGATGACATGGTGATGCTTCCCATCATGCTTCCTGGTGACATGGTGATGCTTCCCGTCATGCTGCCTGGTGACATGGTGATGCTTCCCGTCATGCTTCCTGGTGACATGGTGATGCTTCCCATCATGCTTCCTGGTGACATGACGCTACTTCCCATCGTGCTTCCTGATGACATGGTGATGCTTCCCGTCATGCTTCCTGGTGACATGGTGATGCTTCCCGTCATGCTTCCTGGTGACATGGTGATGCTTCCCGTCATGCTGCCTGGTGATATGGTGATGCTTCCCGTCATGCTTCCTGGTGACATGACGCTACTTCCCGTCATGCTTCCTGATGACATGACGCTACTTCCCGTCATGCTTCCTGATGACATGGTGATGCTTCCCATCATGCTTCCTGGTGACATGGTGATGCTTCCCGTCATGCTTCCTGGTGACATGGTGATGCTTCCCGTCATGCTTCCTGGTGACATGACGCTACTTCCCGTCATGCTTCCTGGTGACATGATGCTACTTCCCGTCGTGCTTCCTGGTGACATGGTGATGCTTCCCGTCATGCTTCCTGATGACATGACGCTACTTCCCGTCGTGCTTCCTGATGACATGGTGATGCTTCCCGTCATGCTTCCTGGTGACATGGTGATGCTTCCCGTCATGCTTCCTGGTGACATGGTGATGCTTCCCGTCATGCTGCCTGGTTTTATGGTGATGCTTCCTGTCATGCTGCCTGGTGACATGGTGATGCTTCCCGTCATGCTTCCTGGTGACATGACGCTACTTCCCGTCATGCTTCCTGGTGACATGATGCTACTTCCCGTCGTGCTTCCTGGTGACATGGTGATGCTTCCCGTCATGCTTCCTGATGACATGACGCTACTTCCCGTCGTGCTTCCTGATGACATGGTGATGCTTCCCGTCATGCTTCCTGGTGACATGGTGATGCTTCCCGTCATGCTTCCTGGTGACATGGTGATGCTTCCCGTCATGCTGCCTGGTTTTATGGTGATGCTTCCTGTCATGCTGCCTGGTGACATGGTGATGCTTCCCGTCATGCTGCCTGGTGACATGGTGATGCTTCCCGTCATGCTTCCTGGTGACATGACGCTACTTCCCGTCATGCTGCCTGGTGACATGACGCTACTTCCCGTCATGCTGCCTGGTGACATGACGCTACTTCCCATCATGCTTCCTGGTGACATGGTGATGCTTCCCGTCATGCTTCCTGATGACATGGTGATGCTTCCCGTCATGCTTCCTGATGACATGGTGATGCTTCCCGTCATGCTTCCTGGTGACATGGTGATGCTTCCCGTCATGCTTCCTGATGACATGGTGATGCTTCCCGTCATGCTTCCTGATGACATGGTGATGCTTCCCGTCATGCTTCCTGGTGACATGGTGATGCTTCCCGTCATGCTTCCTGATGACATGGTGATGCTTCCCGTCATGCTTCCTGATGACATGGTGATGCTTCCCGTCATGCTGCCTGGTGACATGGTGATGCTTCCCGTCATGCTGCCTGGTGACATGGTGATGCTTCCCGTCATGCTGCCTGGTGACATGGTGATGCTTCCCGTCATGCTTCCTGGTGACATGGTGATGCTTCCCGTCATGCTTCCTGATGACATGGTGATGCTTCCCGTCATGCTGCCTGGTGACATGGTGATGCTTCCCGTCATGCTGCCTGGTGACATGGTGATGCTTCCCGTCATGCTGCCTGGTGACATGGTGATGCTTCCCGTCATGCTGCCTGGTGACATGGTGATGCTTCCCGTCATGCTGCCTGGTGACATGGTGATGCTTCCCGTCATGCTGCCTGGTGACATGGTGATGCTTCCCGTCATGCTGCCTGGTGACATGGTGATGCTTCCCGTCATGCTTCCTGGTGACATGGTGATGCTTCCCGTCATGCTGCCTGGTGACATGGTGATGCTTCCCGTCATGCTGCCTGGTGACATGGTGATGCTTCCCGTCATGCTTCCTGGTGACATGGTGATGCTTCCCGTCATGCTTCCTGGTGACACGCAGATCTGTGAATGAGAGACACGTTGTCCCACGTAGTTCTCCCCACAGAGCACTGGTGATCCAGCCAGTCTGACCAGGTCTCCCCAGTTCTCTGAATAAACGATATATGTTGGCTGAATAAAGAGGTCTTGCAGCTGTAACTTAAATGAGCGGTGTGAGGATTAGTGGCAGTGAGCTCTGAAGTTGCAGATTACATCCAGGCTAAGAGAAGAAGCTGAGACTGCTGAACAGATCTCTGTGGACGGCTTCTGAGCCTTGAGGCCAAGCTCACTTTTCCCGTTCGGGGCTTTTGTGGCAGCATGAGATGATTGGTTTTGACTTGTCAGTGCACAGCGTCAGTTTCTCTGTATGTGTGTCTTTGTTGCTAGGCACTTTTCAGAAGACCCCGATTCGCAGCTCGATCTGCCACCGTCTGTTCGGCTTCCTTCCTCTGTGACAGGTATCGCTGGAGCTTTCTCACTGTTTACTCGGATGTTCCTGACATGGCAAGAACAGGAAGTTCCAAAGTGCGTGGAAGGACAGTCTTGGGTTATCAGCATGGAAAAACACGTTAGATAATTATTAATGGAATGTGTAGGAAACTAAAACAAGGAAGCTGGCTGAGAAAATAAAGCAAAAGGGCTGAACACATCCTTTAATAACTCCTATAATGTGATGACACCGTGTCTTATAAGATAAGTTTACGGTATGTAAAATAACCAAAAAATACAGGACGGGTTGGTATTTATATGAGCATGCTGAACAATGAACAGCTGCAACACACCTGATTCAAATCAATGTGTATGAAGCAGACATGTGCAGAGCTTGTCTGAGTCCGGTGCGTTCCATCAGGGAAAACTGGCCAGCCAGAACCAGGATGGAGGATCCCTGGTATGAAGACTTGTGCTGCCATCAGCAGAGCTTTCATTCAGTCACTCTACAGAGACTCATGGCTCAGTGATGTGGAGGTAATCAGTGAAATACCTCGAACATAAACTACAAAAAGCCACTATAACGCTGCCAAACTGAGACAGGAGGATACATGACAACGTCACACAGATATTGTGTTTCTCATTTGATCTTTAAGTAAAGAAAAACTTTTAAAATCACATTTTAAATAAAAGCACATTTTCATTTTCTCCTGTGTTCATTCAGCCAACATGACAAAGAGGTGGAGAGGAATATCAATGAGGAGGATGAGTATGTTCCCCGAAGCACATCCTGCCCATGCAGCTTTCACAGAGGTTGCAATCAGGAGTGAAATGGAAAATGGTAAGAGCCGCCGCTGGCGTCAGATGAAAGCCGTTAAAACCAGGCAGTGTGAGGTCTGCCGCTGAATGTGCTTTCTGGATGGAAAGATAAAAGGAAGCTAGTCTTGTTATTCTCATTGTGTCTGACAGAAGAACAACAGCTGGTCAAGGAACTTGTTGCTTTGTCCACAAGAGAGCAAATCCAGGCCATCCGTGACCTTCCAATGAGCTTTGAGGCAAAGAAACACATCAGGTGAGACGAGAGTTATAGTAGAGGGTGATGAGCAATCTCTTCCTGGAGTCGTTCCAAGGGACGTCATTACATGTCACACCCTGCTGGAAACCAGGAAACAGGAGTTATACTCAGCCTGACCTACCACTGCATTCATGCATTCGTTTATTTATTCATTCATTTTTATTTATTTGTTTGTTTGTTCGTTTGTTCCTGACTGTGATGGCAACATGAGCTGCCACACAGTAAAGGTCTGGTAACTTTCTTTTTTTTTTCTCAATTAGTTATTAAAGTAAACACTTGAAAGATCCACTTTTTCATTGGGTTGACAGGGGGTTAACTAACTGGGTGCACACATTTAGTTAACTTATTTTTATCACCTTGTCAATTTGCTTTGCTTTCAGTTAATATACTTTCCTTTGAGTTGCCAGTTCCTGTGTGGATTTCCCAAGCCTGCCAAAGAAAAGAGTCCTGGCTGCTCTGGAGCTCCTTGAATCAGGCTGAGGCCTAATTGGGCAGTATCATCTTCTTTGGATGGAAGTGTAGGAGGGGTTTAGGTTCTTCTGATTGTTTGTCAGTTGTGTTTTGCATTATTTAGGAATCTCAGATTGTTTAGTTTATTGTCTTAACAGGTTACATGTAACACTATACCTACTAGTTAAGTTTATGTTATAGTTGGTATGGAGTATTGTATTGTCTCCCCCCCTCGTGTGTCAAAATAGCCTGATCAGCCAGTATATATATATATATATGTGTCCCTTGTGTGTTAGTTGGGTAGGTCAGTTAGGGTTTGAGTCCTTATGTTAATGCCTATGTTGAAGTTTGTTTCTTTGAGCTCTTCTATGGGCCCAAAGTTATTGCACTAAAAGATTTATTATGATATTTTTGTTAAATAAATGTAGACATCATATTTTTGGAAAAAAAATTCCTCGTGCTTCTCTGGTTTTTTTTGACTCGGTCCCTCACATTGACTCATCCAGGGTCGCAAAAAAGCTTGAGCCTATCCCAGCAGTTACCAGGTGAGAGGCACGTACAGTTGGACCAGAGGCGGGTACACCTGGACCAGAGGCGGGTATACCTGGACCAGAGGCGGGTACACCTGGACGAGAAGCTGGTACACCTGGACGAGAAGCTGGTACACCTGGACGAGAAGCTGGTACACCTGGACGAGAAGCTGGTACACCTGGACGAGAAGCTGGTACACCTGGACCAGAGGCGTATACACCTGGACCAGAGCCGGGTACACCTGAACCAGAAGCAGGTACACCTGGACCAGAGGCAGGTGCACGTGGACGAGAGGCAGGTGCACGTGGACGAGAGGCAGGGGCATCTGGACGAGACCTGGGTACACCTGGACAAGAAGCGGGTATACTTGGATGAGAGGCAGGTACAACTGGACCAGAGGCGGGTTCACCGGAACAATAGGCTGGACGAGAGGTGGGTACACCTGGACCAGAGGCAGGTACACCTGGACCAGAGGCGGGTACACCTGGACGAGAAGATGGTACACCTGGACGAGAAGCAGGTACACCTGGACCAGAGGCGTATACACCTGGACCAGAGGCGGGTACACCTGGACCAGAAGCAGGTACACCTGGACCAGAGGCGTATCCACCTGAACCAGAAGCAGGTACACCTGGACCAGAGTTGGGTTCACTTCGACAATAGGCTGGACGAGAGGCAGGTACACCTGGACGAGAGGCAGGTGCACATGGACGAGAGGCAGGTGCACGTGGACGAGAGGCAGGGGCATCTGGACGAGAGGTGGGTACACCTGGATAAGAAGCGGGTATACCTGGACGAGAGGCAGGTACAATTGGACCAGAGGCGGGTTCACCTTGACAATAAGCTGGACGAGAGGGAGGTACACCTGAACCAGAGGAAGGTACACCTCAACCAAAGGCGGGTACACCTGGACCAGAGGCAGGTGCTACAGGACTTTAAGAACTGAATCATGGTGTAATTCTCCTAGTGTACTCCATAATTAAAACTACCAGTCTGAAGTTTGGTCCCAGTCCATCTCTGCATCTGTTTGGCCATGATTGTTGATACTATCTATGATATGAAGATCTATGAGATAGCCTCACCAGATGGCTGAATCCTCGGCTGATTCATTTCGATGCAGAAAAACCTCGAAGCTCTTGTCAAATGGCACTGTCCTCTAGCTACCTCTGCCTCCAGTCTGAGGAAACGTATCCCCATTGCTGATCTTATTCTCTGGATGTCTTCCCAGAGAGCTGGAGGGGAGGAAAGTCCCCTGAATGAAGAGACCGTCACCTTTAGCTCTCTTTCCATCTGTTTTATCAAACCTCCTCATCCTCTAAGCTTCTTCATTGGCTCATCTCTTAAACTTGTCAGCTTGCACCAGCATCTCAAACCCAGTCTGGCAATTTCTCTCTTTCCCAGTAAAGAACCAGATGAACTGTAGCTTTGTGGTATAAGTCCGCGCTTAATGGGAGAAACACAAGCTCATTGTCTTCGGAGATGTTCTTCCTCTTGTGTTTGGTCACACTCACGCGTTTCCCTGCAGGAATCGCACCCATCCCAGTAGAAAATTCCCTCCCAGCAGAAAATTACAGCAAAAATTCCATTCCAACGGAAAGTTCCATCCCAGCAGAAAATTCCATCACACAAAGATGAGTTACTAATTTCACCAATAGAAGAGTTCATCTTATGGCTTATTGATATTTAAAGGAAAAACAAACACACGCTCTGTTCTCTTTCTTCCACGTGTCACAGGAGAAGCAGTGAGATGAAAGTCTAAAGGTTTTTCGTGCAAGTCCTTGTTGTTCCATATGTTTTACTAAAGTCATGATCAGACACATTCAGCTTATCATTTATTTTCACAGGAGCCAAGTTCAGGCCTTCATGTCCTACCAAAGATCTCGCCAGTTCACGTGTCTTACAGAATGCTCGGAACATTTGGCACTGGTAAGTGTTCCATGAACAATAAGCAGAAACTCATACCGAGTCTGCAGTATGTTTCTGCAACCTGTTGTCTCAGTCCCTACGAAGGTGCGGTTACAGCGTCAGGTCAGCCTGGCAGAGCCTGGAACTGTGGCACGGCATCATGAAAGAGATCGGTGGGAGGTTTGGCTCCAGCGTTCTCACCTACTTCGTGTTCCTCAAGTGGCTTCTGATGTTCAACTTGTTCTCCTTCCTGATTAACTTTGGCTTCATCACCATCCCGTTACTTGTGTACGATCCGTCACCGAATACACCGTCAGACGTCCGCTTCAGAGGCCTGGAGCTGCTGACAGGAGCTGTAAGTTCAATTCCTGCAGTCTCTGAAACTCTCAGTCCAGTCCGGGGTCACAAAAAAGCTAGAACCTCTCTGAGCAGTTAGCAGGAGAGGCAGGTACACCTGGACGATAGGCGGGTACAGCTGGACTATAGGCTGGTACAGCTGGATGAGAGGCAGATACACCTGGACGATAGGCTGGACAAAAGGCAGGTATACCTGGACAAGAGGCAGGTTTACCTGGACGATAGGCTGGACAAGAGGCAGGTACACCCTGACAAGTGGCAGATACAGCTAGACGAGAAGCAGGTACACCTGGATGAGAGGCAGGTACACCTGGACGATAGGCTGGACAAAAGGCAGGTATACCTGGACAAGAGGCAGGTTTACCTGGACGATAGGCTGGACAAGAGGCAGGTACACCCTGACAAGTGGCAGATACAGCTAGACGAGAAGCAGGTACACCTGGATGAGAGGCAGGTACACCTGGACGATAAGCTGGACGAGAGGCAGGTACAACTGGACAATAGGCGGGTACAGCTGGACTATAGGCTGGTACAGCTGGATGAGAGGCAGATACACCTGGACGATAGGATGTACGAGAGGCAGGTACACCTGGACAAGAGGCAGGTTTACCTGGACGATAGGCTGGACAAGAGGCAGGTACACCTGACAAGTGGCAGATACAGCTAGACGAGAAGCAGGTACACCAGGGTGAGAGGCAGGTACACCTGGACGATAAGCTGGACGAGAGGCAGATATAACTGGACAATAGGCTGGTACAGCTGGACTATAGGCTGGTACAGCTGGACAAGAGGCAGGTTTACCTGGACGATAGGCTGGATGATAAGCAGGTACACCTGGATGATAGGCTGAGAGCTAGGTACACCTTGGCGCTCGAACCTCGGCGTATAGACCTTGGCGTATAGACCTCGCCGTATAGACCTCGCCGTATGCCGCCTATCAGATGTCATGATGATGCTGATCCTGTTGGTTATGAGGTTTTATTTTGACATTTTATAGGTTTAGAGCAGGTCCTCCACATTCTGTTATATTTATTATTTTACTTTTATAAAATAAATATTTTAGTTTTCTGTGTAATAAATGAAAATAATCTGGTCATAATGTATAGTTAAGAACAGTACATGTTTATGGTATGGCCCACCTCCAGGGTTAATCTGTCACATATGCAGGTTTGGTCACTTTTAGAAAAAGTCAGTCTCTTACCTGTGATGGACCGGCAACCTGTCCAGTACCCGCCTCTTGCCCAGTGGTTGCTGGGATAAACTCCAGCTTCCCACCACCCTGAACAGGAATAGGTTAAGAAGATGGATGGATGGAAAATTTTGTCTCTTGTATAAATGCAACATGGAGAACACAGCCATGTTGGTGTAGACCAACATATAGAAAGAATTTACAGGGCGCATTCACGTCCATCTGGACATCTGAGGGTCACCTAGGTAAAGGTCAGCTTATTGGTTGAAATTAATGCGGGGAGCACCTTGGTGGTCTTTCAGATTTCAGGCCTTGTTCTCAAGCATCAAATACTTAAATGTCAACTTCTGCTCATACTCTGATCCATGCAGAGTTTATCATTTAAAAGCATGTTATTACTACTGTAACCCTTAATTCTCTAGTCGTAGCGTATCCGGGTCTCTTTAGGTGTGGATGAAAGCGGGTGTCGTGGAATTTATCCGATGAGAAATAAATCTATAAATCAACTGTTTTCTGTTCAATTTATTGGGCATGTACAGATGTTGCGGGCGAGAGGTCTCGGGAGCTCTGCCCCTGCTCAGTGTGCTACAGTGTTCTTTAAGCAGACACAAACAACCTTTGCCTGGCAGCACTAGTCAAAACAACTGCTAGCTTGGAGATAACAACAGTCAAAGCTGAAACAGGCCTTGAACAGAACACTTAGTTTTATGCATGAATCTACCAAAGCAAGCTTACTGAACTACTCTAACTATGCAGAATATATATCTTGTACTACTTAAAAGAAACTTAATAAATGAGTAACATATTAAAACTACACTATACGCATAATTCTACCACATTCCCCCCTTTTGATCCTTTCAGGATCAACACAAAAGAAACACAATTCACGAACATAACAAAGCAACAAAACAAACCCATAAAATAACACTAACTACCCAAAGAGATGCAGGAAACTAAAACATCAGAATGGTCATTCCCGGCAGGGTTGAAGAAAATCCGTCATAAAACATCCTGAAAGGAAAAACACTCATGTGTCAGTCAGAATCAGAAAAGCCATCACTATCAAAAAAGAAGGAAAAAGGATCAAAGAGAGGGAGATCCGAAGCAGGAAGAGAGTAATAAACCAGCCGAGGAATGCGACATCCTAAGGCAGAGTCAATCAGCCCAACCAACAAGGCTCTGATACACGGGACGACACAGCAAACACAGAACAAAAAGGGCAACAAATACTGCAATGGAACCCCAGTAGCGTTGATGTAGGAAGAAGCAGCTGAGTCGTCAGGATGAACAGAGTGCCTGGACCGAGTGACCGGATAAGGGGGCAGATGGGAAACCCAGGAAGACAGCTGTAGGCAAGAGAAGGGTGACAGGGGCACATATACCAGCCCACTTCAATGGCAGCACACCACTAAGAACCAGACCACCGTACCACCACCAAAGGCCGGTGCTGGCCACAGAAAATTAACAGCATACACACTGTCACACCAAGCACGGACCAAAACCCCAACAAAACCAGAACCTGGAGAGGAGCTCATGAAGCAAGTAAAATCTCACTTCGTCACACCAGAGAACCAGAGGAGGGGACTGTGTGCGGGTATCAAGGAAAGGAACATCCAAGGAAATACATATCTGAAAGGGATAGGGTTAGGGTTTTCAGAAGAGAGCAAATCAATCATACAGGTGGAGTCAAACTCAGGTGGAGGGGTAACTACATGCAGCACAGGTCTGGGCCCCAGGCAGACCACACAGGCAACTCCAACAAACACTTCTACCTGCTCAGCCAGCAATATCCAATTATTACTCTGAGCAGACATGCCAGTCATCATCTCAAAGCAATCATCCACTTACTTCTCAAGTTCAGACTTGGGACCCGGGAAAAGACCGACAACAGGGAAATCAGCATAAGACTCAGCCAAGCTACGAGGCGACGACGCGACATCACTGCAAAGAGAAAAATCTACTCACGGGTCCCCGCGAGGGCCCAGAACATACACAAATAACCTCATACGACAACAGGAGTTATTAAAAGTATCACCCCGATATCGGCTAGGAGGAGGATACTGCAAAAGGGGCTCAGAGGTAGTGTTAAATGTGAACACCAAAGTAGCCTTAGTCAGGTCTAATTTCAACACACAAGACCACCTGCAACAATTCTTATTCCCCACGTAGGAGGAAGGAGACCAGTCAGTTCCAGTTTAGGAAAAAACGGTCCCCCAAGTAGACGCAGAAGTGGAATCAGAAAAACACCACTGGTAACTGGTCCACCGATCACCATGCCATCCAAAGAACCAGAGCACACACATGGCGCATGTATCATAATGACAGAGTAGACCGCACAGGGGCTCCTCAGAGTGCTAACAGGGAAATACATGACGGCGCATCTACCTGTTAGAACCACAGACTGTATAAAGAGATGGACGGGGTCTCCGTGACATCACCCATAGGTTCCTGAAGAGCTGAATTGAAGCTCGGTGGGCGGTTCCTGCCGTCACCATGTTGGTAGCGTCATGCGCGTCGTCTCGCCCGGAAAACACAAATATGGGCAAAGAGGTGGAGCTGAGAGGGGGGCTGTGAGCGTCATGGCGGCTGACGGACATCGAGTGAACTCTGAGGTTTCTGTAGCTAAAAGCTAACCGAGCTAACCCCGAGATAACGGTAGCTACCCAGCTAACGGAGGTAAGCGGGCTAAAGCCAAGTCACATTGATTACCGGCTAAAAACCGTGGTTGTTTTATGTCCTTCGTCCTTGAAGCCAGAGATTGGTACCTGTCAATAAAAAGGACCCGCATGGGAACATGGGACATGGGAGTCTATGGGGATTTGCTCTGTTTTGGAGCCAGCCCCTAGCGGATGAAGGGGAAACTGCAGCTGAATGCACTTCAGCATAGGCTTCACTTTTAACCACCGGAGGTTGCCCTTAGAACCCTTCTGGGCACTCAGCGACCGCGGGGCAGAGAAGGAGCGGTAGGGAGTGGCAGAGCGGTTAACAGGGGGTGAAGCAGATTGATTAAAGAAGACAATAGGAAACACAATGATGATAGCTAAAATAACCAAACAACACATTGAGCCCTTTAATGATCAGACATGAACCCTAAATGGATGCCAGGGTCGATCTCTCTCCATGATGCCGGGTGGGCGGAGCTTGCGTTGGAGCTTGGTACGCTACTGTTGCAGGTGGACGCTAATTTCACTCCACACTGAGATTGCTTGAGAACGGTGGCTGGTCTTCAGGTGTGAGAGTAGACTGTCTCACTACCCACGCTACCACAGGGATTATTCTGCCCTCTGTCGGGTGGTGCGTTATTCTGCTGCGTCAGGATCAGCAGCAAGCCGGGGAGCCGCGGTCGGTGCAGGAACCTCCCTGCAGCAATGATATGGTAGTTGGATACTACGGGCAGCCAAGTAACATGGTCATCTGTCTGGGTCGCCAGAAGAATCTGAAATGGGTGGTCCCAGCACTGACGTTTGAAGCTTCTCATCAGTACAAAGTCTCCAGGCTGAAGTAAACGGAGTTGCTTAGACGCTGGTTCAGGAAGGTCTGCAGCAACCTGAGAGCAAATGCCTGAAAAGGTTCACATGAGATCAGCACAGTATGTTAAAACATTACTATCACACAGGGCCGTGTCTGGAGGGGGAGCCTCGGAGGGGCCCATGCCCATTCGGGTGGACCTGCAAAAAGAATCTACGGGGGGACCAATTTGGTCCTCCCCTTTTACGCATGCGCATGGACAACAGCACGAGAGGAAGTGCTTTGGTCCAAGAGGCCTGAAAAGGCCTGAGAGAGACCAAGGAGGAAATCTCTCCATCTGTGGGCCGTGAGAGAAAAGAGGAAGTGAGAGGCTGCAAAAGGAGGGTGGGTCAGAGACGCAGCCTTCATCTGCAGGAGAGTCACCTGTAGAGACAGGGTCAGAAGAGTTAGTGCACGTGTGCATACAGCAACCTGTCAAGGGAGCAAAATGGCAGAAAGAAGGGAGTCAATAAGGCGACAGTGACGAACTGGGTCACCATCACATGTCAGGAAACCACGGTGTTTCCACAGCGCTCCAAAACCCACACCTGGGTCTGGGTTCTGAGAACGGAGCCATCAAGTCAGGGTCAACTAGAGGTCGGTCAGAGAGGTCAGGTCTGGGGGTGCAGAGGATGGCCAGTCCAGGTACACAGTCATGGTGCGTGTCATCGACAGGAGCGGGAGTAGAGAGGCTGGATGTAGGACTGTGTGTCGATTGACAGTCAAATCGGGAATAAAACATCCAACACTGATGTTAAAGATGATTTCATCCACTACAACAAGACTCACACACACACACACACACACACATGTGCACGTGCACACCCACACCCACACACACACAGCAACACCTCCTTCTTGAGAACGTTTTTTATCACTGTTACACACACTTCTCCACTGGACTTAACACAAATGTGTGTATCAGAACAGGCCAAGGCTAACGGTCTAGCATAACTAGCTTAACCTTGGAAAGATCAGTATTATCCCAGATGATCGGCCTCATGTTTATGGTATTTTGAAGACTTACAGGGTTCAATTATTTGTTTGTTGAGCATGTTGAGCCAGAGAACGGGCTGTCTACTGGCAGCCTTCACAAGAGTTGCTTCCCTTCGTCAAATAAAAGCACTTGATGTGAAAGTAATAGGACTAACTTAGTCAGATCAGGACTAACACACCGGGCTGTCAGCAAATAAAAACATGGAGGATTCCAACCTATCCTAATATTTTTCTTCGATTGGTCATCTGTGTTCTGTCTTTAAACAGGTTTGCCACCGTAACGGCCTGCCTGGTGCATGTTCTGTCAGAGACACTGAAGATAAATGTTTTGTGATGAGGCACAGCTAGAGATGTAGAGCGTGCCAAAAGTTGTTTTGTCTGTAAGAACTGATGTTTTGCTTCACAGCAGCAGAGCAGAGAAAATACTGGGACCTTGTTCAGTTGCAAAAGTCTGCAGGACTGCAGAACTTTGTATGCATGTTGAAAGTGTAGTATGAAGCTAAGCAGAAATAATGAAAATGTTTGATCTTTGGCCTAATTGTGTGGCCTGGTCATGTGGATACAAGGCCAGGAATATATGTAGGTGTGTATAATCATTCAGCTCGGACCACTCGGTCTGCTCAGGAATCAGATCCACTACAGTCACCACGCCCCCCCCACCAATCAGCATACAAGCAGAAATTCATGCCAGGAAGTGCCCAACACATGTCTATTAAAGCTTCCTGGTTGATAAATCAGGTTCATATGTGTAATTAATAAAGACTGACATGTAAAGGATCAGGGAGGGGGCCAAAGGTTCAAGGAAGCAGATCCAGGTTTTCCACAGAGAACTGAGTGAACACAACAGTCTTTCTGACAGAATCAGGGTGCAGCTTATTCCAGAAAACATCCTCTGACTCTGTAGTCGGGGTGGGACTTGTGCTGCCTGCCGGCCACATCCATTAGTCTCTTACTTCCAGAAAATCCCACAGTCAGTCTGAGGACAAGGAGGATCCATCACCTCCAGAGGTCTAAGGTGAAAACCAAGCCCACATGTCCCCCATAAAATCCATATCCACACTGTTCACAGTCACAACCAGCAGGGCTCTGCCAGACCCTCTGGTTCTGGGATCCCCGGGCCCCATCAGCAGTGGCCGGGTCCCTGCAGTCACATCTGCATATCAGGTCCTGCTCCAGGACTCAGAGCTGACACAGGAGGGAGGTGGAGTGTTGCAGCATGTTGTAGGGACCGTTTCTGCTCCAGTGTCCTGACTGACAGCATGTGTGACACCCAGAACTCTGCAGTGGTCCAGACCAAAACTCCCCCTTCCCCAGTCCACCCCCTGAATCCCCCTCGGGCATGTTAACATGTTGGGGTCCCTGTGGAGACCATGGTGCATGCTGACAAGGGTTAAAGGGGCGGTGAGCTGCCGTGGTCGACGCCGTGCAGCAGACGAGCTTCTGAGGCTGCATCTGAATCATTTAGTCATGTGATTATAGTCTCATAATTATAATGTTCTTCTGTTGAATACTGTTAAACATATCATGTGGACCATGTTCTGTGCTGTGAAAATCCTGGACTTTGGATCATAACTGTATCTGTGTGAGACTATAGTGGCAGTGGATCCATAAGTCAGTGTTTCCCTGGGAAAGCTGAACATGACCTCGCCAAGAAGATAACGCAGCTTTAACACATGAAGACGATGTTGGTGTGTCGTTCCTGTTTTAAAGCTTGAGATCTCTCTCAGCTGGGTATTTAACAAGCACAGCCCAAAGTCTTCCTCCGTTTATTTTCAGTCAACGTCAATTTATTTAGTCATAATAAACATAAAAATAACTGTAATCTTAAAGAAACAAAAGTCACCATTTAATGTCTGAAAGGGATTAAACAGAAGCCCAAGCCCATCCAGTCCACGCAACGCACACCAACCCAACAGAATCAGCTCCCAACGCCACACATCACGTCCCTCATCTTTCGGTTTATTCTTTACTTCATCAAATGTGTTGTTACAACTAAAAATGCTATGACATCATCCCCTTCAGTGAGCATAAGGCCTTTAATGAACACACTCTTCTTCCTCACCTCGCTCTCTCATGTTTTCCTTTCCTTTGCTCTGCCTTCCTCATCCAAGCTTCTCCTTATCTCCTCCACCTGCACTGATCAGTAGTTTGTAAAATCAAGTAAACATGTTAGATGTGCTCTGAACTCGTCCTCTGCTTCCAACAGTTCTTTCTAAATTTCTTCAAATTTGCTAAACTCTACAATAATACATATTTGTCTGTCATTTAATCTCTAACCTCCTCTTCACTAAACTGTTAAGGGAAGATAATAATCCCTCTTTTCTTTCCTGGTCCATCCAGGCACGTCCTGTCACATCTAACAGAGTCTGCCTGAACCAGGCTTTACTGTCATCTTTTGGAGAAATGCCCGTGATCTGATTTTCAATCTTTAATATATACATATATATTCTTGTTCTTTACCATTTGCAAATCCTTCACGGGACTTGCCACCATATGAGCAAACTTACACACACACTGATTTCTGTGTGAATGGCCGCTATGGCCCTGTGATGTCAACCAAGCCAGCCAATCACAGTTTTAATCCACCCATGAAAAGAGTCACCAAAAATAACAAAAATCTCCTACAATATTTCCACACAACTCTCCAGAGAATAGCAGGTCAGATCTCTATTTTTAATTCCTCTTATGGAGAGTGAACCAGCCCACACTTTAATGTATTTTTGCTTTTTCTCTTTTTTTTTTTTCTGTTCCAACTCTTTCATCTGATACATGCTCATAAAGCTTACTTCTGGAAACCCACATTCTTCACAGCAAAACGTTAAATAGTTTACTTACATCTTCACCATATTGCTGCTTTAAAAACACCTTCATAGAATTTGGTTTAGGTTGCTCCTCCTTTCCCCCTATAGTCCCCATCGTCACCTGGTCTTATATTTCTGGTATGTCAGTCCAAAAAGTCGACTCTCAGGGCTTCGTTTAGTAACTTGATCTCGTATTTCTAAAAGAAAAGAGATAAAGAGAAAAAGAAAGAAGCTCAGTGTATCAGGAAATGTCCCTCAGCAGTCTAAACCTATAGCAGCATAACTAAGGGATGCTAACCATCCCTAGCTATAGGACTTATCAAAAAGATAAGTCTTCAGCCTAGTCTTAAAGGTGGGGAGGGTGTCTGCTTCCCTAACACTAACTGGGAGCTTATTCCATAAGAGAGGGGCCTGATAACCAAAGGCTCTGCCTCCTGCTCGGCTCTTTGAGACTCTAGGAACCACAAGTAAGCCTGCAGTCTGCGAACGAAGTACTCTGCTTGGTATATAAGGAACTATGAGGTCTTTGATATATAGTGGTGCCTGGTTGTGGAGGGCTTTATATGTAAGGAGAAGGATTTAAAATTCTATTCTAGATTCAACAGGCAGCCAATGAAGAGAGGCTAAAACTGGAGAAATTTGATCTCTCCTGCTGGTTCTGGTCAGGACTCTGGCTGCAGAATTCTGGATCAGCTGAAGGCTTTTCAGGGCATATTTAGGACAGCCCAGTAATAGAGAGTTACAGTAATCTAGTCTCGAAGTAACAAAAGCGTGAACCAGTTTTTCTGCATCACTCTGAGACAGAATGTCCCTAATTTTGGCTATATTACGTAAATGAAAGAAGGCTGTTTTAGTAACCTGCTTAATATGTGGGCCAAAGGACAGGTCAGGGTCAAATATTACTCCAAGGTTTCTCACTGTAGCACTGGAAGCTAAAGTAATGCCATCCAGGTTCATTACAAAACTGGAAAATTTAGCTCTGAGTTTTTCAGATCCAAAGAGAATTATTTCAGTCTTATCTGAGTTTAAGAGGAGAAAATTTCTAGACATCCAAGTCTTTATGTCTATGAGACAATTTTGTAGCCTATCGGGCTGATTTGTTTCATCTGGTTTAAAGGATAAGTATATCTGAGTATCATCTGCATAACAATGAAAGTTTATTCCATGCTGTCTAATAATTTTGCCTAAAGGGAGCATATATAGCGTGAAGAGTATTGGTCCAAGTACAGAACCTTGAGGAACTCCATGACTTACTGTAGTTTGGGAGGAAGACTTGTCATTTACATGAACGAACTGAAGTCTATCAGATAAATCTGATTTAAACCAGCTTAACGCTGTACCTGTAATTCCAATCACCTGTTCTAGTCTCTGTAACAGAATGTTATGATCGACTCTATCAAATGCAGCACTAAGATCAAGCAAGATAAGTACGGACACAAGTCCTATGTCTGAGGCCATAAGAAGGTCATTAGTAACTTTCACCAATGCTGTCTCAGTGCTATCATGAGTTCTAAATCCTGACTATTTCTACTCACAGGGCTTCGTTTTGGAACCTGATCTCGTATTTCTACTCACAGGGCTTCGTTTAGTAACCTGATCTCATACTCACAGGGCTTCGTTTTGGAACCTGATCTCGTAGAGTCTATATCTCTGTTTTTGTTTTATTTTTGCTTTATTTTTATTTATTGTCAAAGTCAGTCCTGGGGAAAAGGAGCACAACCACCATTATTATGAAAACAGTCGACAATTTTATAAACAAAACTGTTTCAGTTAGATTAGTATTAAGAATCACTCTATAATATTATATCAAAAACCACTTTCAATCAAATTATAATTTGGAAAAATATACTTCTCACCAGATAAATCCACACGTGGGTTGAGATCCCTTCGTGATCGACCGAAACCGGTGACTGTGGCCCTCGTCACTCTTAAGGCCTATTCGAGGTTTGAAGATGAATCTGTTTGGATTCCGGCAGCCTGCCCCTCAGTCCGGTCCCGGCAGAAACACATGGGATCCCACTTCTGACACCAAATTGTCGTGGAATTTATCCGATGAGAAATAAATCTATAAATCAACTGTTTTCTGTTCAATTTATTGGGCATGTACAGATGTTGCGGGCGAGAGGTCGCGAGAGCTTTGCCCCTGCTCAGAGTGCTACAGTGTTCTTTAAGCAGACACAAACAACCCTTGCCTGGCAGCACTAGTCAAAACAACTGCTAGCTTGGAGATAACAACAGTCAAAGCTGAAACAGGCCTTGAACAGAACACTTACTTTTATGCATGAATCTACCAAAGCAAGCTTACTGAACTACTCTAACTATGCAGAATATATATCTTGTACTACTTAAAAGAAACTTAATAAATGAGTAACATATTAAAACTACACTATACGCATAATTCCACCACAGCGGGCTACAGTTGATGATTTTGTGTATAATGTTAATTAACCAAACGGCAGGACAGCATTTATATCTTAGCACATTGTGCCCATTCTCCACATTTCTTTTCTCCCCCGGAAGTTCCTTACTTTTTTTTTTCCCTTCCCCCCAGAAACAAGGGGTAGGTGGGAACCAAAATATTTTAGCAACTATAATGACAGAATTAATCACGGTTACACTACTATTTCCTCTTCAGGGCTACTTCAACAATACCGTCATGTACTATGGGGGCTACAGCAATGAGACTCTCAGCGGTCTGGTGGAGTATGACATGCAACTGGCCTATTTCTTCACCATTGCGGCCTACATGGTGCTGTGTGGAATCCTGCTTATCTTCAGGTCAGCTCAGTTCTCTGCATGACTTCCAAAGCTATATGAACGTTGTCCAACCCGTACTAATCCTCATGCAGCATGGCAAGCTCGTTCAGGAAAAACTTCGTTCCGGCAGACCCGGCTTCGCACGGTGCATGGCAGCTTCTGTGCAGCTGGGATTTCAGTGTAACCAATGAGAAAGCAGTGAGACAGCGCAAGAGCAACCTCGGCATCCAGCTCAAGGTGAGTTGGTAGATGGTGGTTGCCATGTCTGAGCTTGTGGTTGCCATGTCTGAGCTTGTGCTGCCGCTCCAGGAGTCTTTATCGGAAAAGGCCCAGAGGGAACTGCTGACGCGCTCTCAGAGACTGAGGCACTTCGGGGTCCAGCTGGGCGCCTGGTTTCTCTCCACCAGCTTGGCGGTTGGCTGTGGAGTTGCCATATTCTATCTCTGCTTGTATGAAAAGACGGTAAGAAACCATGAAAAGTGAATATGGAGCTGCAGAAGGTATTTCTGCTGTACTGCAGGAAAAACTAGAACTTTCTGGCATGTTAGTTTTTCATCTCTGAGTCATAAAGCTGCAGAAAGGAATTTCCAACATGTGAGTGTCGTAGCAAACAAAACCGTCTGCTATCTTTGTAGAGGACATCGGACAGTGCCGGCTGGTCTCTGCTGCAGGAAGCTCAGACTCTTCTCGTTCCCTTTGTGGTGTCCCTCATTAACCTGGTCATTCCACTCTTCTTCTCCCTCTTCAACAACTTTGAGCACTACTCCAGCCAGCGCAGACAGATTTATGCCCTGGTCCTCAGGTAACTGAGCGGGTTGCTCCTGCAGAAATCAAGTACTGTAGTGCTAATAAATCTGCATCTATTTATTCAACACATCAATAAACCATCCATGTCTTACTGGTTCTCTCCACCTGCAGAAACGTTCTCCTCAAGATGTCCATTCTGGGTGTTTTATGTTACTACTGGATGAATATGATGCCCCAGAATTTTTCAGTAAGATTGTTTAATTGAATTGAAATTGAATTTAGTTGTGTTTTATTTTATTTTGAAATAAAATAAGTGAATACTTGTGAATAAAATGAGAGCCTGTTTTCCTGTCAGTGCTGGGAGTCCGTGGTGGGCCAGGCTCTGTACCGTCTGCTTATTGTGGATTTCCTCTTCCTCATGTTGGGATCCTTCACTGGAGAGTTTCTGCGCAAGTCAGTTCCACCGTTTTAGTTCACAATATTTTCCACTGTCGCTGCAACATGGACAAACACACTCAGAGTCTGCGTTTGTCTGCAACAGTGTGATTGCCAGCAGAATACAACCACGTGTCGGGCTGCCGGAGTTTGATGTTGCCAGAAATGTTCTGGAACTTATCTACGCGCAGACGCTGGCTTGGTAAAAGCAAAACATTCTGCACCTGACGAACCGCCTCACTGAGATCTGAACTAGTGCTGTTTGTTCCGGGTAGGATCGGGATCTACTTCTCTCCTCTGCTGCCAGCCATCCAGATCCTCAAACTCTTCATCTTGTTTTATGTAAAGAAGGTGAGCCTTTTCCTGAACAGATGTCCTTTTAATGCCACTTTGTATTGAGGCTCATGTTACTCTGTTTGGGCACATTTGTCAGAATCCTTTCAGTGCGTTTCTTTGTGGAAGAGCCTTTCGGGTTTACAGGGAAGTCATTATGAGGCAACACTACGTCGTCAGTCAGTGTTAGGAAGTGAAATGAGCTCGGTATGATTTGTAACGTGATCCAGGGAGGATCTGCATCTTTCTAAACCACCTGAATGACCTTGTAAAGCAAAGCTACGCAGAGCAAACTGCATACTGGATGACTGGTTTGTTCCTGCACGTGTTCCAGGTCAGCCTGACCCAGAACTGCCAGCCTCCACGGCGATCAGGACGAGCAGCTCAGATGCAGACGATCTTCATCTTTCTGCTTTTCTTCCCGTTCTTTGTGGGAGCCCTGTCCATTGTTGCATTCACTGCCTGGAGGTAACAAGACTTGACGTAGCAGCTGAGACGGAAACCAGTTTGTTCTTTTCCACTAAATATTTACCGACACAATCCCTCTGAACCAGAGCTCAGACTTGCTTTGTCCACCTCGTTCTGCCCCTTCAGGCTGACTCCGTCGCAGCGGTGCGGCCCTTTTCAGGGACTCAACAACACCTTCAGCGTGGTGGGGGTCTGGATAGATCACCTAGAAAATATTCCAGGTTCTCAGTGGGTGGTGTGGATCTATGAAAATGTCATCAGGAGTGAAATCTTCTACTTTCTCGTCACACTCATCATCCTGTAAGTGTAAACGTGTTTGGAGCAGCAGAATCTGACACGATTCGACTCTTTTTTTAAGGCTTTAAAGGAAACTTATTGACCTGAACCGGTTTCCTGGTGTGAACGCGTGGAACCGTGAAACCCAGCCATGAGAAACGTGTTGGTCATGTGATATGGTTCACAGAGCGAGACCGACCTCCACGTCACGCCGCACACATGCATGAAGCGGATGTGATGCGATATGAATCTGTGCATTTACTGCCTGTGTTCCGTGTGTTTGCTGCAGCATCGTCACATACATCTTCTGGCAAATCACTCAGGGCCGCAAGAAGCTGATTCACCTTCTGCGGCAGCAGATCGTTAATGTGAGTCAGAAAAAACGGCCTCTAAGCTCGACTTGTTTACGTTCCTTCTTTCTCCTTTTTCACTTCGGAACGATGCTGGAAATGCTTCTGCGTTTCTTTTCTTCCACCAGGAGGGGAAGGACAAGTCCTTCTTGTTAGAGAAGCTACAGAAATGTCACCCCAACAACCCGGGCGGAGCGGTCTGTTCTCATGCAGTTCATGAAACGTGTTTGTTGGCATTGCAACGCTTCTGAGTCCTTTCTCCTTTTTTCAGCACACCAATCGCCGTTCTAACGAGGACTTGTCAGGAGGCCGGTCCAGCTCAAACGCCATGGTTCAGGCTTTACTGGCCCGCCAGCAGTTTGAGGAAGAGGAGAGATGGAGCCTGGGTGGCGTGCTGGCTCCGGCAGACATTTCCATCTCCAGCACTCTGACGCAGGCCATGCTGGCTCGCCACAGAGCTGAAAGAGAGAATGAAGGTTTTCAGCCTGAAGAACAGCCTTCATCCACCTCCTTGGCCCAGGCCATGGCAGCCAGGCAGAGAGCCGAGGGGGAAGAGAGGAACCAGAAGCCACCCAGTGCCGTCACACTGGCCATGCAGGCCAGACTACAGGCTGAAAAGGACTCCGACCTTCCAGCCGGAGCACCGAGCAGCGTGATGCAGGTGATGGACGCCAGGCGGAAAGCCGAGCATGAGGACGGGATGCAGTGGCTCTCTGCTGCAGCACAAACCCAACATCCTCCTCAGTCCAGCGCCCTCATCCAGGCCATGTTGGCCCGCCAGCAGGCGCAGCAGGAATACGATGATGGTTACTGAAGAGAGCTGGACCTCCACGCCCAAACCGGACTTTGTGTCTCCTGGCAGCGCCGCAGCGAGCTGCTCCACCTTGTTTCTGTTTAGTTCTTCTCTCAGGTCACGAAGGTCTGGTCCCCGTCACTGATCCTGGTCCCGGTCCCGGTCCTGGTCCAGCCACAGCGTGCTTTATGGAAGATGACTGGTTAGACTGGGAGAATTTCCACTTTTAAACTGGAAAAGTTTTGTTTGTTTATAGACAGAAATATTTCCTTCAAACTGAAGGCTCCACGGTCCGGTGAGACGACTCCGCCCCCTGCTGGGGGAACTGGGAGCTGTGGTCCAGCCTTCCTTCTTGTGGTCCAGGTTTTATCTGCTTCACACGCTTGTCATTAAAAAGAGAAGGACGCACATTTTCACGGCTAATCTGACCCTTTTGTGAGACAGTTTGCAGAAAACGTGAAGCTTTATTTGCCGCTTTGCGTTTGTGACTGAAGGTAATGAGGCTGTAAGCAAGTCAGACACTCACACTGTTTGTACACAACCTCTCTTTTAATTCTACTCTGGTTTACTGATGCAGACCGTCCACACACGTCGCCGAATGTCCACACTTCTCATCCAGCTTGGATCCTCTGTGGCCTGAAGCTAAACCCAGTCTGAGTGAAGGCAACGTGGCCGTATGAGTGAAGCATCCCCGTCTCCAGGAATAACACTCCGGCGACTCATCTCAGCACTGTTCCTCCCCCAACGACGCTGCAAAGTCACTCAAGTCCAAGGAATCGGCAGGAATGGGAGTCTTCCTGCCCCGTTTGGGGGAGTGGCTGGAGCAAAGCTCCACAGATTTAGAGATGGAATGCACGGCGTGCTCCCGGAAATACCCGAAGGCCTCCCGTGCATGCTCCTCCCGGATGGTTTGCTCAAAGGTCTTGCGTTTGTGTCGGAATTCGATGACAGTCTTGGTGTAGGAGTTGAGGGTGGTGACCGATGCTCCCATGCAGCAGGTGAAGGATGCCCACGCCATGCTGGTGTAAACAAAACAAGATGGATTTCAGTGTTCAATCAATCAGTTACATGTTAATATGTTCCGTCTGTAGCAGGGAGGTTGCTACAGATGCTAAGGGTCTGTTGGCCATGAAGCCAGCAGAGAAAACACATGATGTGCATTTCACACATATGTTCACCAACATCTCAGCAGTTATCCTGCACTGGACACAAATATTATCGCCTTACGCAATTCCAATCAAATCTGCATCGTGCTTCTTACAGCGAAGCCTAATCCAGCGGAACATGACAGCTTTCATTACAGACAGCGACACTGGACAGAGGTGGCGTTCAGCTGCAACATGTAGCGTGGAAATCATGTGTTAATCCTACCAGAAGGACCAGCCGTAATCCCAGTTGTAGGGCCTCCAGTCAGGTGGGCCGAGGCTGACCGTGACCTGGAAGACCTGTGTGTACATCACATGCGCCACCATGCCAAGAAGACCTGAAACCGGTGGAGAAAAAGGCTTGAAGAGCAGCTAGAGGATCGTTCCAGCGGGGCCGAATAAGAGCAGGCTACCTGAGAGGACGGTGAAGATGGCGGCGAAGGCATTCAGCTTCAGTCCATCGATGACGTTACTGGAGTGGAGCAGCTCCAAACACATGAGGCTGAAGCCCACCAGCAGCAGGACGATGTACAGCATCTCCGAAATCAGCGAGAGCCACAGCATGCCTGGAGAACGGCGCAGAGCGCTTTACAACACGCTGCATGTGTGTGTGTGTTCATGCTGCTTCTGGCTGCATCTGTGTGTGTGTGTGTGTTCATGCTGCTTCTGGCTGCGTGTGTGTGTTTGGAAACACCGTCCTGTTCATATAAACCAAGCAGTTGCACCGATCATCCATCCATCCATCCATCCATCAATCCTTCCATCCATCCATCAATCAATCCTTCCATCCATCCATCCATCCATCTATCCATCAATCCTTTCATCCATCAATCAATCCTTCCATCCATCCATCAATCCTTCCATCAATCAATCCTTCCATCCATCCATCTATCAATCTATCCATCAATCCTTCCATCCATCCATCAATCCTTCCATCAATCCTTCCATCCATCAATCCTTCCATCTATCCATCCATCCATCAATCCTTCCATCTATCCATCCTTCCATCAATCCTTCCATCCATCCATCAATCCTTCCATCTATCCATCCATCCATCAATCCTTCCATCTATCCATCCATCCATCAATCCTTCCATCAATCCATCCATCCATCAATCCTTCCATCTATCCATCCATCCATCCATCCTTCCATCTATCCATCCATCCATCCATCCTTCCATCTATCCATCCATCCATCCATCCTTCCATCTATCCATCCATCCATCCATCCTTCCATCTATCCATCCATCCATCCATCAATCCATCCATCCATCCATCCTTCCATCTATCCATCCATCCATCCATCCTTCCATCTATCCATCCATCCATCCATCAATCCATCCTTCCATCTATCCATCCATCCATCCATCCTTCCATCTATCCATCCATCCATCCATCCTTCCATCTATCCATCCATCCATCCATCCTTCCATCTATCCATCCATCCATCCATCCTTCCATCTATCCATCCATCCATCCATCCATCTATCCATCCATCCATCCTTCCATCTATCCATCCATCCATCCATCAATCCATCCATCCATCCATCATCCATCCTGGACTGCAGGAACTCAACTAAACGTTTATTTACACAATGTATTGGAAACAAATATTGATCTTTTTTTTTTTGGTAAAGCTGATCTAGTTAGTGTGGTTTATCCAATCACGCGTCCAGGAATTAATTTAAATTAGCTTAAACTTTTTTTTACCTCTAAGCCAAACTCAGGAGAAACCTGAAATTTGGTTCTGGTTCATCAGCCGACTTGGGATCCATCAGGGAGGTAAGTTTCAGTGTTTGACCACAAGTTGGCTCTCTAATGAGAACTGATAGCTAAAGCGGGTTTACCTTATCAGGTTTGGGCTGCAGTTATTGATCTGCATAAGTTGCTGGAAGGAAGTATGTAAAACATAAGAAATGTAGGCTTGGTGAAGAGCAGCATGACATCCTATGTTCCGTAGCGCATCAGAAAGCTTGAAATCATGATGTCATCGGTGAGAAAAAACCGGCACATGAAATGCCTGCTCATGTCCGAGCCTCCAGGTGACGACACTCACCTTTCTCCGATGCCGGAGCCAGATCGATGAAACTTCGGCACCTTTCACCTGGAAGAACCAGAAGAACGTGATGCAGTGGAAGCAGAACACACTGTGGAGAACTGCATGCAAACATGCAAAAGGTTTCAGCAAGGTGAAGAAAAACCGGGTTATGCTTAACTAACCAAACTAATCGTGCCCAGATGATACTGTCCACGTCTACCTCCCAGTTTCCAGGTGTTTAACCACATCAGCTGAGCACGACCCGCTAAACCCTCACAGCAACACAAAGGTTAAAGGTCATCAGTTGAAAAATAAGTAAATTCAATGTTTAATAAGAAACACATGCTTTGTCTGACCTCTTACCACCACAGCTGGAGTTGGCAAAGCTGCTAAACATCTGGTTCATAAGGAAAAGCGAGCCTAAAGCTGCTCCGTGCACCGAGCGCCGTGCACGGAAAACTGAGCCCTTCGGTCAAGTCGCTGGATCAGCTGAGACTGGAAATCTTTAATCAGGTGGGAACAGGGTGGCAACAGCTGCTTTGAGGAAAAACTCATCAAGAGTCCAGTTACATAATCCACATTAAGCCCCCCCCCCCCCCCCCAACACGTCCGTTAACATCTGCTATTTGTCTGCTGTGTGAATCCTGTTTGGCCGGCAGGCTGAACAGTCCCCGTCGTGACATCAGGTGATGTCATGTGACACACAGTGCAGCCTTCATCATCATCATCATCATGTTTATTGTGAAATCTTACATCGTTGCGTTTTTTTATAGACTGTTAAAACAAAGTCAAACTGCTCCTCTGGAACTTTCCACCTAAAACTCAGCAGGACGCTTCCTGACCGTCCTCCTCCCTCTGACGCCATCCCAGTGCTCCCAGTAGGGAGCTCATCTGGGCCTGCAGGCGCTGCAGGTGGGGGGACGAATCGCAGCGTAAGGGAGGAAACGTTCTCCTCCTTCACCTCCTTCACGACTCGGACTACAGATTGTCACTGAGCCGCCTCCACTTGCACCAGCCAGGGTGGAAAATCCGATCAAAATATCAAATATCGGGATTTTCTGCTTCATCATTTTAAAATCCATTTTTTTTGTTAAAAAAAAAAGGATTTTTTTTTTTTTTCCAAATAAATAAAAATAATTAATTGCAGAATTTGAGTAATTTTTATGGTTTTTATGGATCTTTTACTTGTCTTCTTGGGAATTACAGCAGCAGAATGATGGTCTGACTACTGGGAGTTTTTCTGATTGAAATTTAAGAACAATGACGAGTAAAAAAAGTTTTGTACATTTTTCTTTATTTTTATTCTAAAAGAATCAGCAGTATGGAAGATTTGTGAGAATCACAATTTAAAATATAACAAACTATATAAGAGTATAAATCCTACAAGGAATTGAGACACACACACACACACACACACACACACACACCTTGTCTTACTTTCATCGTGGATGTTCTCCTCGCAGGAGAACCAGATCCCAGTGTGGAACTGGCGGAACAGGAACCTGTCGTCCCCGGTCTCCCAGCTGTAGACCACCTTGTTGGGGTCCGTTTCGTTCACGCCGTAATCGATGCACTGGTGCGTGCGCAGCTTGGTGCACTTCGGTTTGGGGACTCTCTGCGTCCCCACGCACCAGTACGTCGTCACGAACGCGGTTATGGCGAAAAGAAGCGCGAGGAAGTTCAAGCCCACCGACAGAAGGGTCCTACACCTGCGGGACGCCTTCATGGTCCATGGAGAGGAAGCTGCAGCAGCACGAGGACCGAAGCGCACGCGGGTGCACAGCGGAGCAGACGCACGAGCCGCGACTTATTTCCAAACGCGCCAGGTGAGGCTGTGGTCCCATCTGGCACCCCCACTTCCACAGCCCACTCTGACAGTCAGCGTGTCCAACACAAAACCCAGGTTCCATCCGAGTCCAACACGCAGCCCCACGAGCCAGCCCCGCGTCACGCAGCCCCGCGTCACGCAGCTTGACTTCTCGCTTTCAGAGGTTTCCATTAATGGCGGGATTTTCTTCTGATGCTTTTCTTTTCTGTTTTTCTTCTTTTCTGTGTTGCTCATTAGGACCAATCCCCGCCTCCACCCGTGGCTGTGCGTAAACACGCACGGGTCTCCGCGCGCGCGCGCGGACTCACGTCACTGCGTTTTTGACGTAACGCGGTGACGTGAAAGTTCTTTTCAGCAAATTTAGGCTGAGAATGTTTCTCAGTAGATTTCTTTTCCTTTGTGTGTAAATGAGCAACTTGAGGCGGTTTAGACGAGCTCTCCTCTGGCTGACGGCTCATCCTGTCGAGCTGACCTTAACTTCAGTGGAAAATAATCCTGGTTAGACACATTTACAGTCGTCCTCATATGTATTCATACCCTCCCATTAAAGAAGGAGAAAACTGCTGCCTGGGAAATAAGATGAAACTGATTAAAATCATAATAAATAAAAGTTTGATGAAAATCATGACATTATTTTCTAATTCTGGTTCAACATGAAGATTTTTTTAAAACAAGATAAAATAATAAATGTTCCATCAGCCATAAACTAATATTTAATAGAAGAATCCTGTGACGTTTCCAGTCCAGTCAGGTGTTTTCTGTTCCTCCCAGTCAGACTTCTGCACCTGTTGACAGGTATTTTGTCCCACTGTTCATCACTGTTGAAATGCTCTCATTAGTCCAGGACACATTTGTTTGTTTGTTTCTTTAACTCATTAAATGACAGCGTCTTATATGACTGGATTATAATTTAACACGTGTTTAATTATTGTTCATTATTCCAGTCTCCAGTTATCTGAGTGACTGGAATAAATTCAGCCTTTTCTTTAATGAAAGGGGACGAACACATCTGAGGACGACTGGAATGAAATCCATTGTGGTTATTGGACACAATGTCCTCCCAGCTTGTCTGCTGGGACAAATATGTGTGTTTATACATAAAAATAAATAAATAAACGGTCTGGCTGGTGTGGTACCTACACCTGTTGAACCAATACGGGACACACTTTGTTCCGTATTTTTATAATTTTTAACACTGACTAAAAATAAATGAAAAATTTAAATACAGAAAATTCAACAGCCAGCAAAAATGTTTTAAGTACAAAATCTGTGAAGGCACCGCCCCCTTCACTATTAGGCCCCTCCCCTCTAAGCCGTTTGGGAAGTCACGACAGATTTCACTCACCTGTTCTCCTCAGACAACCTGCACATTTTGAAATGTCGACGATACCTTGTACTCTACTATACCTGTGCCTCTATTGTACATGGTACTCTGCGGTACCTGATACTCTACCTAGTACTCTACTATACCTACTATTCTACTGTACTTTGTGCTCTACTATACCTCGTACTCTGCCGTACCTGCTACTCTACTGTACCTGAGACTCTGCTATACCTGCTACTCAACTATACCTTGTACTCTACTATACCTTCTCCTCTAATGTAACTGGTACTCTACTGTAGATGGTACTCTACTATACCTGCTACTCCACTGTACTTTGTACTGTACTATACCTTCTACTCTGTGGTACCTGGTACTCTACAGTACCTGGGACTCTACTATACCTGCTACTCTACTATGCCTTGTACTCGACGGTACCATGTCCTCTACTGTACCTGCTACTCTACTGTACCTACTACTCCACTGTACCTGGTACTCGACTGTACCTGCTACTCCACTGTACCTGGTACTCTACTGTACCTGGTACTCTACTGTACCTGGTACTCTACTGTACCTACTACTCCACTGTACCTGGTACTCTACTGTACCTGCTACTCTACTGTACCTACTACTCCACTGTACCTGGTACTCGACTGTACCTGCTACTCTACTGTACCTACTACTCCACTGTACCTGCTACTCGACTGTACCTGCTACTCTACTGTACCTTCTACTCTACTGTACTTTGTACTCTGCTATACCTTCTACTCTACTGTACCTGGTACTCTACTGTACCTGCTACTCCACTGTACCTGGTACTCTACTGTACCTTCTACTCTACTGTACTTTGTACTCTGCTATACCTTCTACTCTACTGTACCTGGTACTCTACTGTACCTGCTACTCCACTGTACCTGGTACTCTACTGTACCTTCTACTCTACTGTACTTTGTACTCTGCTATACCTTCTACTCTACTGTACCTGGTACTCGACTATACCTGCTACTCCACTGTACTTTGTACTGTACTATACCTTCTACTCTGTGGTACCTGGTACTCTACAGTACCTGGGACTCTACTATACCTGCTACTCTACTATGCCTTGTACTCGACTGTACCATGTCCTCTACTGTACCTGCTACTCTACTGTACCTACTACTCCACTGTACCTGGTACTCCACTGTACCTGCTACTCTATTGTAAATGGTACTCTATGGTACCTGCTACTCTATTGTACTTTGTACTCTGCTATACCTTCTACTCTACTGTACCTGGTACTCCACTGTACCTGGTACTCTACTGTACCTGGTACTCTACTGTAGATGATACTCTACTGTACCTGGTACTCGACTGTACCTGCTACTCTACTGTACCTACTACTCCACTGTACCTGGTACTCGACTGTACCATGTCCTCTACTGTACCTGCTACTCTACTGTACCTACTACTCCACTGTACCTGGTACTCTACTGTAGATGATACTCTACTGTAGATGATACTCTACTGTACCTGCTACTCTACTGTACCTGCTACTCTACTGTACCTGGTACTCTACTGTACCTGGTACTCGACTGTACCATGTCCTCTACTGTACCTGCTACTCTACTGTACCTACTACTCCACTGTACCTGGTACTCTACTGTAGATGATACTCTAC
Organism: Telmatherina bonti; assembly: GCF_933228915.1. Classification (NCBI taxonomy): domain Eukaryota; kingdom Metazoa; phylum Chordata; class Actinopteri; order Atheriniformes; family Telmatherinidae; genus Telmatherina; species Telmatherina bonti. The sequence goes on from NC_136621.1 coordinate 1,361,567, forward strand.
TGTAGATGATACTCTACTGTACCTGGTACTCCACTGTACCTGGTACTCGACTGTACCGTGTCCTCTACTGTACCTGCTACTCTACTGTACCTGGTACTCTACTGTACCTGGTACTCGACTGTACCATGTCCTCTACTGTACCTGCTACTCTACTGTACCTACTACTCCACTGTACCTGGTACTCGACTGTACCTGCTACTCTACTGTACCTACTACTCCACTGTACCTGGTACTCGACTGTACCATGTCCTCTACTGTACCTGCTACTCTACTGTACCTACTACTCCACTGTACCTGGTACTCGACTGTACCTGCTACTCTACTGTACCTACTACTCCACTGTACCTACTACTCCACTGTACCATGTCCTCTACTGTACCTGCTACTCTACTGTACCTGCTACTCCACTGTAGATGATACTCTACTGTAGATGATACTCTACTGTACCTGGTACTCCACTGTACCTGGTACTCGACTGTACCGTGTCCTCTACTGTACCTGGTACTCTACTGTACCTGGTACTCGACTGTACCATGTCCTCTACTGTACCTGCTACTCTACTGTACCTACTACTCCACTGTACCTGGTACTCTACTGTAGATGATACTCTACTGTAGACGATACTCTACTGTACCTGGTACTCCACTGTACCTGGTACTCGACTGTACCGTGTCCTCTACTGTACCGTGTCCTCTACTGTACCTGCTACTCTACTGTACCTGGTACTCCACTGTACCTGGTACTCCACTGTACCTGGTACTCTACTGTAGATGATACTCTACTGTAGATGCTACTCTACTGTACCTGCTACTCCACTGTACCTGGTACTCGACTGTACCATGTCCTCTACTGTACCTGGTACTCTACTGTACCTACTACTCCACTGTACCTGGTACTCGACTGTACCATGTCCTCTACTGTACCTGCTACTCTACTGTAGATGATACTCTACTGTACTTGGTACTCTACTGTACCTGCTACTCCACTGTACCTGGTACTCTACTGTACCTGGTATTCTACGATACCTTCTACTCTACTGTACCTGGTACTTTACTGTAAATGGTACTCTACTGTACCTGCTACTCCACTGTACCTGGTACTCGACTGTACCATGTCCTCTACTGTACCTGGTACTCTACTGTACCTACTACTCCACTGTACCTGGTACTCGACTGTACCATGTCCTCTACTGTACCTGCTACTCTACTGTAGATGATACTCTACTGTACTTGGTACTCTACTGTACCTGCTACTCCACTGTACCTGGTACTCTACTGTACCTGGTATTCTACGATACCTTCTACTCTACTGTACCTGGTACTTTACTGTAAATGGTACTCTACTGTACCTGCTACTCCACTGTACCTGGTACTCGACTGTACCATGTCCTCTACTGTACCTGGTACTCTACTGTACCTACTACTCCACTGTACCTGGTACTCGACTGTACCATGTCCTCTACTGTACCTGCTACTCTACTGTAGATGATACTCTACTGTACTTGGTACTCTACTGTACCTGCTACTCCACTGTACCTGGTACTCTACTGTACCTGGTATTCTACGATACCTTCTACTCTACTGTACCTGGTACTTTACTGTAAATGGTACTCTACTGTACCTGCTACTCCACTGTACCTGGTACTCGACTGTACCATGTCCTCTACTGTACCTGGTACTCTACTGTACCTACTACTCCACTGTACCTGGTACTCGACTGTACCATGTCCTCTACTGTACCTGCTACTCTACTGTAGATGATACTCTACTGTACTTGGTACTCTACTGTACCTGCTACTCCACTGTACCTGGTACTCTACTGTACCTGGTATTCTACGATACCTTCTACTCTACTGTACCTGGTACTTTACTGTAAATGGTACTCTACTGTACCTGCTACTCCACTGTACCTGGTACTCGACTGTACCATGTCCTCTACTGTACCTGGTACTCTACTGTACCTACTACTCCACTGTACCTGGTACTCGACTGTACCATGTCCTCTACTGTACCTGCTACTCTACTGTAGATGATACTCTACTGTAGATGATACTCTACTGTACCTGCTACTCCACTGTACCTGGTACTCTACTGTACCTGGTATTCTACGATACCTTCTACTCTACTGTACCTGGTACTTTACTGTAAATGGTACTCTACTGTACCTGCTACTCCACTGTACCTGGTACTCGACTGTACCATGTCCTCTACTGTACCTGCTACTCTACTGTACCTACTACTCCACTGTACCTGGTACTCGACTGTACCATGTCCTCTACTGTACCTGCTACTCTACTGTAGATGATACTCTACTGTACTTGGTACTCTACTGTACCTGCTACTCCACTGTACCTGGTACTCTACTGTACCTGGTATTCTACGATACCTTCTACTCTACTGTACCTGGTACTTTACTGTAAATGGTACTCTACTGTACCTGCTACTCCACTGTACCTGGTACTCGACTGTACCATGTCCTCTACTGTACCTGGTACTCTACTGTACCTACTACTCCACTGTACCTGGTACTCGACTGTACCATGTCCTCTACTGTACCTGCTACTCTACTGTAGATGATACTCTACTGTACTTGGTACTCTACTGTACCTGCTACTCCACTGTACCTGGTACTCTACTGTACCTGGTATTCTACGATACCTTCTACTCTACTGTACCTGGTACTTTACTGTAAATGGTACTCTACTGTACCTGCTACCCCAATGTAAATGGTACTCTACGGTACCTGAGACTCTGCTATACCTGCTACTCAACTATACCATGTACTCTACTGTACCTTGTACTCTAGTATACCTTCTCCTCTAATGTAACTGGTACTCTACTGTACATGGCACTCTACTGTAGCTGGTACTCTACTGTACCTGCTAATCTACTGTACTTTGTACTCTATTATACCTTGTACTCTGCGGTGCCTGCTACTCTACTGTACATGGTACTCTACTGAACCTGGTACTCTACTGTTGATGGTACTCTACTGTACCTGGTACTCTACTATACCTTTTCCTCTACTGTAACTGGTGCTCTACTGTACATGGTACTCTACTGTACCTTCTACTCCACTGGACCTGGTACTCTACTATATCTGATACTCTACTGTACTTTGTACTCTACTATACCTTGTACTCTGCGGTACCTGCTACTCTACTGTACCCGGTACTCTACTGTACCTGCTACTCTACTGTACTTTGTACTGTATTATACTTTGCACTCTGTGGTACCTGCTACTCTACTATACCTGGGATTTTACGATACCTGCTACTCTACTGTACTCCAGGGTACTTGTAACTTGTGCTACCGTACCTAGTACTCTACTGTAGATAGTACTCTACTGTACCTGGCAGTTTACTGTAGATGGTACTCTACTGTACATGGGACTTTACTATACCTGCTACTCTACTATACCTTCTACTGTACCTGTTACTCTACTGTATCTGGTACTCTACTGTACCTGCTACTCTATTGTAAATGGTACTCTACGGTACCTGCTACTCTACTGTACTTTGTACTCTGCTATACCTTCTACTCTACGATACCTGGTACTCTACTGTACCTGCTGCTCCACGTCTTCAACATCAACGTGCCGCCAAGCAGACGTGACTGAGAAGAACTGCATTCTCGGCTGCAGCATCAGAGTTGTTGTTGACAAGGCAAAGTGTAAAACGTGTTGATGACTGCATTCACCCACGATGGACTGTCCAACATCTAACTTTGATAATTTATTTATATGCTGGAATACCCAATACAAATGACCATTAAATTGTATTTTTAATGAAGGAAAAGTTAATACACACATAATCCAATGTAAAGGGAAAAGTTTATTATTAATAAATAGGCTGTACTTTTCCTACATTAACATTTTTGGAGCTTTGTGTTTTTTTTATGTCATTTTAAAAGTAATCTGTGTTTAATGATCATTCAGTGAGTTATTTTTACCGTATTGTTAAACTGTTATCATGGCATGACTTCACGTCAAATCATGAGACATGCAGCAAAGAAATACAATTCAATATGTATAATAAACAATGAGGAACCATGTATCTCACGGCATGTTGCTATGGCAATATGTTGCTATGGAAACGCCTAACAGAGCAGTTAACTTGCTGAATTATTAGTGACCATGGTGTAAATTATATGAACCATTTGTCATTTCACTCCACCGCTCTATGTCAACGCAGGTGAAGCAACACAGGTGTCATTTTTTAACCCTTTCATGCATGAATTAATAAAAACAATGCAACATTTTTCTAAATACTTTACTGGTTTTTTTTTTAGTGATATTTAGAATTTATTTGATTTATTTTAATGTATTCTATAAAATATTTATAAAATAATATTGTAATATATTATGTAAATCATCTATATAATAGAGCTGTAATATTTTCTTTTTCTATTTCTTGCAAAGGCAAACTTGTGTCTTTTCATTATGTTCAGTTATATTATATATTTATTTATTCTCCAGTGAGTGGAAACGTATTGGAAACGACCCACTAACATCCACCAAAGTGGTTTATTTACAAAAAAATACCATCCTCATTCATAAATGTGCAAGACAAAGCTTCGGTGTCCACTACCGGCCACGATGCGTGAAAGGGTTAAAGTTCAATGTTGCACACCCTACATGTGATCTGGCACAAGGGTTTTAAGTTGGTTTTGCTTTTATTTGCTGTTTTTTTATTCATGCAAACTTAACCCCCCCTCGTTGCTACAATCACCGGACTCATGATTGCATCAGCACACCTGCTGCAGTTCACCTGCTGGTATAAAAGGGAAAGAGTCATGGAGCAGAGGGATCACCTCGCTTGGAAAAGCTGCCCGCACCGGGCATCGCAGGCACACTGGGTGAAGAAGCATTCGAGGCAGCCGACACGTAGCGGCAGGTCAGGGGTTCCGCCAGCGGTGTTTCCCAGTGTGTCAGGATCAGGACCCGCCGGAGGGGTCGGACGAGTGAGTGTGTGGCGACGTGGAATACACGCAAGGTTTTTTTTTTTTTTTTTTTTTAAACTTTTATTTGTTTAAAAAAAAATTTTTAAACAAATAAACAATTTGTTTTAGATTTTAAAAAAAAACAAAAAAAACAAACTGGCTTGCTGTAATCCTCCTTGGCAATAGTGTGCTCCACCAGATCATTTATTTTATTCTGATCGTACCACCATCACATACAGAAATCTTCCTTTAGGTGCCACCAGTGCTGTAGTCCTGTGTTTCATCACACAGTAATAACTAGGTTAATAATTACACAGTAGGTAAATATTGTGCATATGGCTCTTTATTATATTTTTCCTCCTGTTAGTAGAGATCCATGTAATCCCAGCTTTATGAAGCCTAACTGGCATCACTATATATCCAACAATGTTTTCATTTCAATCTTTAGGTTTGATAAATTGTTTACTAGATTATTCCTTTACTTAAGATATGAGGACAAAATATAAGAGGCGCACCACTAAACGTGGACTGGGGCTGTGGTGGGCGTCTAACTTGTGAAAGGTGGCAACCCTAGGCCAACCCGAACCGGAGCCCTCCCAGACCCAATCCACGCCGCTGAACCACGTGGCGTTGGCTTTTCAGAACATCTGGAACATCTGTTGTCACCAACTCAGAAAGCAGATTCATGTTGATGGAATTATTCAACACAACTTTATTTCTTGTATCAACAAATGCTATATATGCTCCCTTTAGGCAAAATTATTAGACAGCATGGAATAAACTTTCATTGTTATGCAGATGATATTCAGATATACTTATCCTTTAAACCAGATGAAACAAATCAGCCCAATAGGCTACAAAATTGTCTCATAGACATAAAGACTTGGATGTCTAGAAATTTTCTCCTCTTAAACTCAGATAAGACTGAAGTAATTCTCGTTGGATCTGAAAAACTCAGAGCTAAATTTTCCGGTTTTGTAATGAACCTGGATGGCATTACTTTAGCTTCCAGTGCTACAGTGAGAAACCTTGGAGTAATATTTGACCCTGACCTGTCCTTTGGCCCACATATTAAGCAGGTTACTAAAACAGCCTTCTTTCATTTACGTAATATAGCCAAAATTAGGGACATTCTGTCTCAGAGTGATGCAGAAAAACTGGTTCACGCTTTTGTTACTTCGAGACTAGATTACTGTAACTCTCTATTACTGGGCTGTCCTAAATATGCCCTGAAAAGCCTTCAGCTGATCCAGAATTCTGCAGCCAGAGTCCTGACCAGAACCAGCAGGAGAGATCATATTTCTCCAGTTTTAGCCTCTCTTCATTGGCTGCCTGTTGAATCTAGAATAGAATTTAAAATCCTTCTCCTTACATATAAAGCCCTCCACAACCAGGCACCACTATATATCAAAGACCTCATAGTTCCTTATATACCAAGCAGAGTACTTCGTTCGCAGACTGCAGGCTTACTTGTGGTTCCTAGAGTCTCAAAGAGCCGAGCAGGAGGCAGAGCCTTTGGTTATCAGGCCCCTCTCTTATGGAATAAGCTCCCAGTTAGTGTTAGGGAAGCAGACACCCTCCCCACCTTTAAGACTAGGCTGAAGACTTATCTTTTTGATAAGTCCTATAGCTAGGGATGGTTAGCATCCCTTAGTTATGCTGCTATAGGTTTAGACTGCTGAGGGACATTTCCTGATACACTGAGCTTCTTTCTCTTTCTATCTCTCTCTCTTACCCCCCCCCCATAACAGTGTTGCATCATTAACATGTATGTCTCCTGTCTCAGCAGGTCTCCTTGGCCGGGAGTAGCAGTTCCTGTTGTCTGTTGTCTTTCTGTCCTCTTCCCCCCACACAGCAGAGGCAGATGGCTGCCTGTCCTGAGCCGGGTTCTGCCGGAGGTTTCCTTCCTGTTAAAAGGGAGTTTTTTCCTTCCCACTGTCGCCAGTGTGCTTGCTCAGGATGGGAGATTGGGTTGGACTCAACTCAATCTGTTGGTTTCCTTATATATGTAACCGAGTTCTACCTTTGTTGATGGTGTAAAGATATGAAAAAGCACGCCAACCTAAATCACCATCAGTCCAAACCTAGGACAAACTACAAAAGCAGGTAGGTGTGGCAACTGAAGGAACAGAGTCAAAAATAGCTAGTAAAAACATGTTTTATTAGACAAACTATTTGTAAAAGAAAATGTGTTTTTTTTATAATAACAACTCTTTTAAAATGGGCTATAGCTCAATTTCTAGAGACATAAAGCACCAGACAGGCTTAGATCAGGTTAACTGAACTCCCCCCCCCCCCCCCCCCCCCCCCAAAAAAAATCAAAATAACACAACAAACCAAAGTTAGTAACAAAACCAAACATTAGTAAAGAAATTAAGTCGTCCACTTAACCTAACCCAAAGTCATCGGGCACCAATAATACAAAAACTGCAGTTAAGATTTACTGAGCACTGTACATACGCAGCACTGACCGATTGTATATTAAGAGCGAGAGCATAAATTAAACAGCAGAGGCCCACTGCAAATAGAAAACGCACAGATTAAACTCATCCCATCCTTAAGTCACATACTGCGATAAGAACGTAGCTACTCACTTGATCAGTTTGATCATTCAAACGGAGCTCTGGACACCACCACCGACTCCTTTCCAACACCTCATTCATTCCAGCAGCCAGAAACCCTTTGGCGTGCACACCTTTTATCGATCACTAATCACAGGAGTCGGACGTAACGGGGAAGGGGAAGACGCACCGCTGAAGATGCGTTCACGTGCATCACCCACAGTGGGAAACCCGACCACCTACCCCAGCTAGTCCATAACCTGGTTACATATAGGCTGTTGTGAATTGGCCTTCATTATGTTTTCCCCTCTGTCTGTAAAGCGTCTTGAGATGGCATTGCTGTGATTTGACGCTATATAAATAAAGTTGAATTGAATTGAAGGTTCCTCCCAGTCAACCCTTCATTTGGCTCCAGATCATCTTAAAACGTAGGCTACAAGAGATGCATCCTAAGCACCCTCTCCTATCCCAGAATGCATTGCACCCTGATAGAAAAGAATGAGCAGCAGAGCGCCGGTTTTGGCGTGACACCGGGACGCAACGTTTGTCTGGCAATTAAAGGACGATTCCGTATTTTACGGGACGGGTGGCGACCAGAGGCCAGCCCCTTCCAACTGATCCCAGTAAACTGGCTTACTGGTGTCTGTTCTGGTGTTTTCCATCCAACTGGCTTCCGATGAAAGTTAACAGATTCTTTAATAACTTTATAAACACTTTTGTTCTTCACGTTAACAGTGGCTGAAATACATACACACACACACACACACACACAGTTTTTATCATGTCACTGTGAGGTGCATCTCCCTGCCATGAGTGGGATTACTGTTCCTGAATCTCCTCGCACCGGGAATGTGGGAATATTCTTCACCTCCAAACTGCTGGAATGAGTCGTCTTGATGGTCATCGCTACGTCCGTATGGATGTCCAGGTCCTGCTCACCAAACCCTGGCCACGTCGGTGGACGTCCACAAGAATTGTGTCAGCTGTTGGCATGAGCTACTGGGAGATTTAAAAAGACAAAGCTCTTACTGGTTCTTGCTAGAATAGATCTTACTGGAACAGATCTTGCTTATTAAATATGATTTTAACCAGATGGTTTAAATCATATTTATCTGATAGATTTCAGTTTGTTCATGTAAATGACAAGTCCTCCTCACAAACTACAGTAAGGCATGGAGTTCCTCAAGGTTCTGTACTTGGACCAGTACTCTTCACGCTATATATGCTCCCTTTAGGCAAAATTATTAGACAGCATGGAATAAACTTTCATTGTTATGCAGATGATACTCAGATATATCCTTTAAACCAGATCAAAGATCTTACTGGAACAGATCGTACTGAAAACAGTTATTACAGGAACAGCTAATCCTAGAACAGATCTTACTGGAACAGAACTTAATGGAACAGATATTACTGGAACAGATATTACTGGAACAGATCTTCATGGGACAGATCTTCATGGAACAGATCTTCATGGAACAGATATTACTGGAACAGATCTTAAAGGAACAGATCTTCATGGAACAGATCTTACTGGAACAGATCTTAATGGAACAGATCTTACTGGAACAGATCTTACTGGAACAGATCTTACCGGAACAGATCTTAATGAAACAGATCTTACTGGAACAGATCTTAATGGAACAGATCTTAATGGAACAGAGCTTAATGGAACAGATCTTACTGGAACAGATCTTAATGGAACAGATATTACTGGAACAGATCTTACTGGAACAGATCTTACTGGAACAGATCTTAATGGAACAGATCCTACTGCAAACAGATCTTACCGGAACAGATCTTAATGGAACAGATATTACTGGAACAGATCCTAATGGAACAGATCTTACTGGAACAGATCTTACCGGAACAGATCTTACTGGAACAGATATTACTGGAACAGATCCTAATGGAACAGATCTTACTGGAACAGATCTTACCGGAACAGATCTTACTGGAACAGATATTACTGGAACAGATCTTACCGGAACAGATCTTACTGGAACAGATCTTACCGGAACAGATCTTAATGGAACAGATCTTACCGGAACAGATCTTAATGGAACAGATATTACTGGAACAGATCCTAATGGAACAGATCTTACTGGAACAGATCTTACCGGAACAGATCTTAATGGAACCCATATTACTGGAACAGATCTTACTGGAACAGATCTTAATGGAACAGATCTTACCGGAACGGATATTACTGGAACAGAGCTTAATGGAACAGAGCTTAATGGAACAGATCTTACTGCAAAAAGATCTTACCGGAACCGATCTTAATGGAACAGATATTACTGGAACGGAGCTTAATGGAACAGATATTACCGGAACAGATCTTAATGGAACAGATATTACTGGAACAGAGCTTAATGGAACAGATATTACTGGAACAGAGCTTAATGGAACAGATCTTACTGGAACAGATCTTACTGGAACAGAGCTTAATGGAACAGATATTACTGGAACAGATTTTACTGGAACAGATCTTACTGGAACAGATATTACTGGAACAGATCTTAATGGAACAGATATTACTGGAACAGATCTTAATGGAACAGATCTTAATGGAACAGAGCTTAATGGAACAGATCTTAATGGAACAGATATTACTGGAACAGATCTTAATGGAACAGATCTTACTGGAACAGATCTTACTGGAACAGAGCTTAATGGAACAGATATTACTGGAACAGATATTACTGGAACAGATCTTAATGGAACAGATCTTACTGGAACAGATCTTAATGGAACAGATATTACTGGAACAGATCTTAATGGAACAGATCTTAATGGAACAGAGCTTAATGGAACAGATATTACTGGAACAGATCTTAATGGAACAGATCTTACTGGAACAGATCTTACTGGAACAGATCTTAATGGAACAGAGCTTAATGGAACAGATCTTACTGGAACAGATCTTAATGGAACAGATCTTACTGGAACAGATCTTAATGGAACAGATATTACTGGAACAGATATTACTGGAACAGATCTTACTGGAACAGATCTTAATGGAACAGATCTTACTGGAACAGATCTTAATGGAACAGATCTTAATGGAACAGATCTTACCGGAACAGATCTTAATGGAACAGATCTTACTGGAACAGATCTTACCGGAACAGATCTTAATGGAACAGATATTACTGGAACAGATCTTACTGGAACAGATCTTAATGGAACAGAGCTTAATGGAACAGATATTACTGGAACAGATCTTACTGGAACAGATCTTAATGGAACAGATCTTAATGGAACAGATCTTAATGGAACAGATCCTACTGGAACAGATCTTACCGGAACAGATCTTAATGGAACAGATATTACTGGAACAGATCTTACTGGAACAGATCTTAATGGAACAGATCTTAATGGAACAGATATTACTGGAACAGATCTTAATGGAACAGATATTACTGGAACAGATATTACTGGAACAGATCTTAATGGAACAGATCTTACTGGAACAGATCTTAATGGAACAGATATTACTGGAACAGATCTTACTGGAACAGATCTTACTGGAACAGATCTTAATGGAACAGATCTTACCGGAACAGATCTTAATGGAACGGATATACTGGAACGGATATTACTGGAACAGAGCTTAATGGAACAGAGCTTAATGGAACAGATCTTACTGGAACAGATCTTACTGGAACAGATCTTAATGGAACAGATATTACTGGAACAGATCTTAATGGAACAGATATTACTGGAACAGATATTACTGGAACAGAGCTTACTGGAACAGATATTACTGGAACAGATCTTAATGGAACAGATCTTACTGGAACAGATATTACTGGAACAGATCTTACTGGAACAGATATTACTGGAACAGATCTTAATGGAACAGATCTTACTGGAACAGAGCTTAATGGAACAGAGCTTAATGGAACAGATCTTACTGGAACAGATCTTACTGGAACAGATATTACTGGAACAGATCTTACTGGAACAGATCTTAATGGAACAGATATTACTGGAACAGATCTTACTGGAACAGATCTTAATGGAACAGATCTTAATGGAACAGATCCTACTGCAAACAGATCTTACCGGAACAGATCTTAATGGAACAGATCTTACTGGAACAGATCCTAATGGAACAGATCTTACTGGAACAGATCTTACCGGAACAGATCTTAATGGAACCCATATTACTGGAACAGATCTTACTGGAACAGATCTTAATGGAACAGATCTTACCGGAACGGATATTACTGGAACAGAGCTTAATGGAACAGATCTTAATGGAACAGATCTTACTGCAAAAAGATCTTACCGGAACCGATCTTAATGGAACAGATATTACTGGAACAGAGCTTAATGGAACAGATATTACCGGAACAGATCTTAATGGAACAGATATTACTGGAACAGAGCTTAATGGAACAGATATTACTGGAACAGAGCTTAATGGAACAGATCTTACTGGAACAGATCTTACTGGAACAGAGCTTAATGGAACAGATATTACTGGAACAGATTTTACTGGAACAGATCTTACTGGAACAGATATTACTGGAACAGAGCTTAATGGAACAGATATTACTGGAACAGATATTACTGGAACAGATCTTAATGGAACAGATCTTACTGGAACAGATCTTAATGGAACAGATATTACTGGAACAGATCTTAATGGAACAGATCTTAATGGAACAGAGCTTAATGGAACAGATCTTAATGGAACAGATATTACTGGAACAGATCTTAATGGAACAGATCTTACTGGAACAGATCTTACTGGAACAGATCTTAATGGAACAGAGCTTAATGGAACAGATCTTACTGGAACAGATCTTAATGGAACAGATCTTACTGGAACAGATCTTAATGGAACAGATATTACTGGAACAGATATTACTGGAACAGATCTTACTGGAACAGATCTTAATGGAACAGATCTTACTGGAACAGATCTTAATGGAACAGATCTTAATGGAACAGATCTTACCGGAACAGATCTTAATGGAACAGATCTTACTGGAACAGATCTTACCGGAACAGATCTTAATGGAACAGATATTACTGGAACAGATCTTACTGGAACAGATCTTAATGGAACAGAGCTTAATGGAACAGATATTACTGGAACAGATCTTACTGGAACAGATCTTAATGGAACAGATCTTAATGGAACAGATCTTAATGGAACAGATCCTACTGGAACAGATCTTACCGGAACAGATCTTAATGGAACAGATATTACTGGAACAGATCTTACTGGAACAGATCTTAATGGAACAGATATTACTGGAACAGATCTTAATGGAACAGATATTACTGGAACAGATCTTACTGGAACAGATCTTACTGGAACAGATCTTAATGGAACAGATCTTACCGGAACAGATCTTAATGGAACGGATATACTGGAACGGATATTACTGGAACAGAGCTTAATGGAACAGAGCTTAATGGAACAGATCTTACTGGAACAGATCTTACTGGAACAGATCTTAATGGAACAGATATTACTGGAACAGATCTTAATGGAACAGATATTACTGGAACAGATATTACTGGAACAGAGCTTACTGGAACAGATATTACTGGAACAGATCTTAATGGAACAGATCTTACTGGAACAGATATTACTGGAACAGATCTTACTGGAACAGATATTACTGGAACAGATCTTAATGGAACAGATCTTACTGGAACAGAGCTTAATGGAACAGAGCTTAATGGAACAGATCTTACTGGAACAGATCTTACTGGAACAGATCTTACTGGAACAGATCTTAATGGAACAGATCTTACCGGAACAGATCTTAATGGAACGGATATACTGGAACGGATATTACTGGAACAGAGCTTAATGGAACAGAGCTTAATGGAACAGATCTTACTGGAACAGATCTTACTGGAACAGATCTTAATGGAACAGATATTACTGGAACAGATCTTAATGGAACAGATATTACTGGAACAGATATTACTGGAACAGAGCTTACTGGAACAGATATTACTGGAACAGATCTTAATGGAACAGATCTTACTGGAACAGATATTACTGGAACAGATCTTACTGGAACAGATATTACTGGAACAGATCTTAATGGAACAGATCTTACTGGAACAGATCTTAATGGAACAGAGCTTAATGGAACAGATCTTACTGGAACAGATCTTAATGGAACAGATCTTACTGGAACAGAGCTTAATGGAACAGAGCTTAATGGAACAGATCTTACTGGAACAGATCTTACTGGAACAGATATTACTGGAACAGATCTTAATGGAACAGATATTACTGGAACAGATATTACTGGAACAGATCTTACTGGAACAGAGCTTAATGGAACAGATCTTACTGGAACAGATATTACTGGAACAGATATTACTGGAACAGAAAAATGAAGCTTCAGCTCTGAGTTTGAATGCATGTTATCAGATTCTGTGGTTAAAAAGCACAACCAGGAAAATAATCGGAGTGTTCAGCTTGAACCTGGCAAAGTCTACAGCTCTTCCAGAAGCTAGTACACCAGGATGGGGCACCTTGGTGGGGGTTATGCTGACATGTGTTTTGCCCCCGGGGTGGAAGATCTTTGCACGCTGCTGCAGTAGCAGAGATGTCGGTCAGTCTGAGCTGATTTAAAACTGTAAACACTGATCTTCCAGACAGGATTCCCAGGTTCAGGTTCAGTTAGGATAAATATGTTGCAGCAGGAAAACATGGAATTAAAGTCAACTCAGCAGCTGGGGGGGACAGCGACTCTCCACATGACAGATCGCAGTCTGAAAAGGTCAAGTGCTCTCAGGGATTTAAAAGCAATGATTGGATTGTGCAATCACTTTCCTTCACTGCAGAGGTCTTCAGGATTTTCCAGGCCAAAGACCCCAAACGGATGCAGAGATGGCGCTGCTGATTGGTGCACTGTGAGCTTACATAAAGCGGCTGTTTGTTCGGCTCAGTGAAGATGCAGGCAGAGTTTTCTGTCCAAACGTCACATCTGAGACCAAGGGGCAGGCGACAGAAATCTGTATGTCACTCTTGGAGACTCAACATCAGGGGCCTCATTTATAACGACAACAAGAAGCGGCAAAAACCTTCCAGATTTATCAAGCTGCAAACGTCACACACCTGTTTACCTTTATAAATCAGGATCAATACCACATGATGCGACGTGAGGAAGCATCTGGCCACGCCCACATGTTGGCTATAAAAGGTCATGTGACCCATGATAAACATGAATCCGTGTCATTTCCATGACGCTCAGCAGGGAAACAGAGGAACTTTCTGGAATGTGAGGTAGAAATTCCATCATGTAAAACTGATCAGGTGGATGTGGGACGGATATCAGCACCGTCAGGAAGGTGGAGGAGCGTCAGTAGGCATCTCCTTAGACCACCGGACACCTCCAGAAAGGGAAAAAAAAGCCATCAGGTGTCACAGTGGAGGGAAAAAGTACATGGTCGTCCACAGGAGGAGGAATAAAAAGAAATGTGAAATTAAAACATTTGTCTTAGCATTTTCTCAGCCATGTTTGCCTTCCGAGTTTCTTCTTCACTACTTTGTATTTTCATCTGAACTTGCTGTTAAAATGCAGGGTGTGGCTATCAGGTATGGGCTGCTGGAGGTGGAGGAACCAGCTGGAGAGGTGGAGGAACCCGCTGGAGAGGTGGAGGAACCAGTAGGAAAGGTGGAGGAACCAGCTGCAGAGGTGGAGGAACCAGCTGCAGAGGTGGAGAAACCCGCTGGAGAGGTGGAGGAACCCGCTGCAGAGGTGGAGGAACCCGCTGGAGAGGTGGAGGAACCCGCTGCAGAGGTGGAGGAACCAGTAGGAAAGGTGGAGGAACCAGCTGGAGAGGTGGAGGAACCCGCTGCAGAGGTGGAGGAACCAGTAGGAAAGGTGGAGGAACCAGCTGGAGAGGTGGAGGAACCCGCTGCAGAGCTGGAGGAACCCGCTGGAGAGGTGGAGGAACCCGCTGGAGAGGTGGAGGAACCCGCTGCAGAGGTGGAGGAACCAGCTGCAGAGGTGGAGGAACCAGTAGGAAAGGTGGAGGAACCAGCTGCAGAGGTGGAGGAACCAGTAGGAAAGGTGGAGGAACCCGCTGGAGAGGTGGAGGAACCAGCTGCAGAGGTGGAGGAACCAGTAGGAAAGGTGGAGGAACCAGCTGCAGAGGTGGAGGAACCAGTAGGAAAGGTGGAGGAACCCGCTGGAGAGGTGGAGGAACCCGCTGCAGAGGTGGAGGAACCAGTAGGAAAGGTGGAGGAACCCGCTGGAGAGGTGGAGGAACCCGCTGGAGAGGTGGAGGAACCAGTAGGAAAGGTGGAGGAACCCGCTGGAGAGGTGGAGGAACCCGCTGCAGAGGTGGAGGAACCAGTAGGAAAGGTGGAGGAACCCGCTGGAGAGGTGGAGGAACCCGCTGGAGAGGTGGAGGAACCAGTAGGAAAGGTGGAGGAACCCGCTGGAGAGGTGGAGGAACCCGCTGGAGAGGTGGAGGAACCCGCTGCAGAGGTGGAGGAACCAGTAGGAAAGGTGGAGGAACCAGCTGGAGAGGTGGAGGAACCAGCAGGAAAGGTGGAGGAACCCGCTGGAGAGGTGGAGGAACCAGTAGGAAAGGTGGAGGAACCCGCTGGAGAGGTGGAGGAACCAGCTGCAGAGGTGAAGGGGGCACCTATGAAGGTGTATAGAGTCTTGCCCAACCTGACGTAGTACTGGTTGAGGGAGTTGGGTTTGTCTACATCATCCTCTGTAGAATGACAGTTGTCCAACCTGTAGACAGTGATGGTCTTCATTCCCCTCCACACTTTTTTCATGTCTTTGTTTTCCAGTTGCTTTTCCACCTTCCTTTTGTACTCCAGCTTGGCATGCCTCCGAGACCTTTTAAGCTCCTGCTGCACATTCCTTTGGCTTTTCCTTGCCCCCCGACTGGAATGCCGTCTTTTTGGTTGATGGCACTGGTTATCCATTTTTTATAATTAGTATAGTACCTAACAGTCCTGACGAGAATCAGTGTCGCTACAGAAACTTATGTATTCTGTGATGGTATCAACAAGGGCTGTGACTTTATGCTTTTGTCCCGATTCGATTCAATCCCGATTTTTTTGAGTACTGATTTAGTTTAAATTGCGATTCTTAAAATTCTTCGATATTGCTGATTTTCGTAGAATAAAAACAAAAAAAAATTATAAAACTTTTTTTGCTAGTAATTCTTCTTGATTTAGAAAAAACAACACTGTAGCCAGACCATCATTCTGCTGCTATAATACCCAAGAAGACAAGTAAAAAGATCAATAAAACCAATACAAATGACAAAAAATTGATTGTAGATTAATGTTATTTAATTGAAAAAAAAAACTTTTTAACAAAAAAAATCCATTTTAAAATTGTAAAGTCAAAAAATGCAGATTTTCTATTCGATTTTCAACCCCTAGTATCAACACTCCTGTCCAAGTCCCTCTCCTCCAGCAGTACATCCCAGTCAGTGCGGCCAGAACAGTCCCTCGGGGCATCCATGGCCTCTGGTGATCACTTCCTGAAGGTTCTGGGGGTAAAAGGAAGTTTTTGTACACAAGGTTTGTTTGTGGGTTGAAGATAGGCCATGTTGTGATCAGATCTGCCCAGTGGTGGAAGGGGTACAGCCCTGTATACTTCCTTCCAGTTGGTGTACAGCAGATCTAAACCAAAACAACCACAACGTATGGAATCTCCTGTGGCATGTAGTACGCTCTGAAACCAATGGAAAGCACTTCAATGTCTGGACAGCACACTATCTCTCTGACTGTCACATTTCGGGATTAACCCATCTCTCATTAAAGAACAGGATCTAGCATAGCATCTGTGTATGTAGCTGACACTGCCCCCTGGTGGTCGGGACCACTTGTTACAGTGATCTGGACCATGGTCTGGCCAAAGCCTCTACTTTCACAACAACCCCCTCTCCAACACTTCATGTTCTGCATCTGCGGGGGGGGGGGGGGGACACCCTGATCAGCCTAATGATGGGCAGTTGTCATGGCGACCACATCATCTTCTATTCTATTCTAGTCTATTCTATTCTATTCTACAGTCATCTAGCAGATGCTTTTATAAGTAACTCACATGTGATAGTGAGAACAACACAAGCATGAAATCAGACAGTAGAGAACGTCATAGGACGGTGTTGGTCAGACTGCTGGAGTCCAGATGGACGCTGGTCTTGACATGTAGAGCTACAGGCTTTTTTTTCCTTCCCACCTCACAATATTACCTGTGTTAAAATACCCTAATATTTGTTGCAAAGAACTGGGCAAAATTCTCCAACTCTTCTGATAAATAAATTAAACTAAGAGCAGAAATGCTGTTTGAACAGCTGAGTCTGCAGCTTAAAGCAGATCAGGACTCTGCAGATCGGACAGAGGTCGGCAGGTCGTTCCACCATCGTGGAACAACAGAGGAAAAGAGTCTGGTGGTGGTTTAGTCCCACGTAGTCATGGTAATGCTAGGCATCTTCCACTGGTAGAGCGTAACCGTGGAGAGGGAGTGCAGCTCTGGATGAAGGAGTGAAGGTAAACAGGAGATGTTTGACTTGTTTTTATAAACCAGAAGCAGAGCTTTGAATCTGATGCGCTGCAACTGGATACCAGTGAAGTGGGATTAGCAGTGGAGGAACATGAACCTGATTTGGCTGGTTGAAGACCAGACGTGCTGCTGGTTCTGGATCATCTGCAGAGGTTTAACCAGCATGCAGGCAGACCTGCCAGTAGGGAACTGCAGTAATCGATGTGTGAGATGACCAGAGCCTGAACCAGAAGCTGAGTCGTGTGTTCTGTCAGGTACGTCTGATTCTCTTGATGTTGTAGAGAGCATATCGGCAGGTACGGGCAACCGAGGCAACATGGACCTCAAAGGTCAGCTGGTCATCCACCATGACACCCAGATTCCAGGCAGCAGGAGTGTGACAGAGTGGAGCTTCACACGTATCTGCGGATGTAAGGAAGGATCGGCTGGACAAACAATGAGCTCTGTCTTGGACAGATGGAGCTGCGCAATTATTGTAATTGTAATTATTCATGTGGAACTTTATTAGTACATCAGCTTCTGTACGACGTATTGTGTGATCTGGCTTTTATAACATGTTGAACTGCTTACTTTCATAAGAGATTTTAGTGATGGACGTTTGTGTTACTTATCTGATGTAAATTTAGAATCCCTGTGTTCCCTGCAAACCCAGCAGGGAACACAGGAACACCAGTATGTTCCCAGTAAATAAACTGGAGTCAGAGACGTCTCAAGTGGACGTTCATTAGAAACAAAGGAATGAACCACCTGCAGCTTCATCCAGGTCTCTGGACCATCTGGACCAGCGTCTCTCTGGACTCGCCAGTTTTCCCAGCAGCTTCTACTCTGTGGGAGTGGGCAGCGGCCCCCCCCTTCCTCCTCCTGTGGACGGCCATGTGCTTTTCCCTCCACTGTGACGTCTGACCGCTTGTTTTTGTGGTCTGATGCCGATGCTCCTCCACCCTCCTGGCGGGGCTGACGTCCGTCCTTGTTGCCAGGCGGGGTAGAAACCAGGCTCCCTACGTACTAACGGCTGCATGAATTCTGTCAGAACGGAAGAAGTTCTGCGAGGAACTCGAGGTTCTGCGCGGAACTCGGGGGTTTGTGGCCTCTGACAGCAGCACAGCGACCCAGAACTCATTTGTGTTTCCGCTGCAACTTCTGCTTAAAGCCGATCAGAATTTGCCTCTTAGCACGTTGTTCTCAGGATTAGGCTTCATAATCCGCCATCCACTGATCCTCGAAATCATACTGTCTGCTGTGAAATCGGCTTGCAGCGGCAGCCCGAGGTGCCGGAGAGCTTTTCTGATTGGGACGGTGTCCTGCTGAGCCTTACATCAGCAGCGCTGCATGAAGAAACACCATTTTCTGGTGTCAGAACCGAGCCCAACATGCAGCAGCGCTGAGACAACGTGGCCGGGTCGCAGAGTCGTGCAGCCATTCCGATCACCTCCAACATCATGCTCAGCGAGCCGACACGGAATATCCGGTCACTTCGGACCTTTAAAACCAGGACGACTCGGTTCTGCAGCTCGCGCCACGGTGTTCTGGCGTGTGGACTCGGTTCTGCGGCTCGCGCCACGGTGTTCTGGCGTGTGGACTCGGTTCTGCGGCTCGCGCCACGGTGTTCTGGCGTGTGGACTCGGTTCTGCGGCTCGCGCCACGGTGTTCTGGCGTGTGGACTCGGTTCTGCGGCTCGCGCCACGGTGTTCTGGCGTGTGGACTCGGTTCTGCGGCTCGCGCCACGGTGTTCTGGCGTGTGGACTCGGTTCTGCGGCTCGCGCCACGGTGTTCTGGCGTGTGGACTCGGTTCTGCGGCTCGCGCCACGGTGTTCTGGCGTGTGGACTCGGTTCTGCGGCTCGCGCCACGGTGTTCTGGCGTGTGGACTCGGTTCTGCGGCTCGCGCCACGGTGTTCTGGCGTGTGGACTCGGTTCTGCGGCTCGCGCCACGGTGTTCTGGCGTGTGGACTCGGTTCTGCGGCTCGCGCCACGGTGTTCTGGCGTGTGGACTCGGTTCTGCGGCTCGCTCCACGGTGTTCTGGCGTGTGGACTCGGTTCTGCGGCTCGCGCCACGGTGTTCTGGCGTGTGGACTCGGTTCTGCGGCTCGCGCCACGGTGTTCTGGCGTGTGGACTCGGTTCTGCGGCTCGCGCCACGGTGTTCTGGCGTGTGGACTCGGTTCTGCGGCTCGCGCCACGGTGTTCTGGCGTGTGGACTCGGTTCTGCGGCTCGCGCCACGGTGTTCTGGCGTGTGGACTCGGTTCTGCGGCTCGCGCCACGGTGTTCTGGCGTGTGGACTCGGTTCTGCGGCTCGCGCCACGGTGTTCTGGCGTGTGGACTCGGTTCTGCGGCTCGCGCCACGGTGTTCTGGCGTGTGGACTCGGTTCTGCGGCTCGCGCCACGGTGTTCTGGCGTGTGGACTCGGTTCTGCGGCTCGCGCCACGGTGTTCTGGCGTGTGGACTCGGTTCTGCGGCTCGCTCCACGGTGTTCTGGCGTGTGGACTCGGTTCTGCGGCTCGCGCCACGGTGTTCTGGCGTGTGGACTCGGTTCTGCGGCTCGCTCCACGGTGTTCTGGCGTGTGGACTCGGTTCTGCGGCTCGCGCCACGGTGTTCTGGCGTGTGGACTCGGTTCTGCGGCTCGCGCCACGGTGTTCTGGCGTGTGGACTCGGTTCTGCGGCTCGCGCCACGGTGTTCTGGCGTGTGGACTCGGTTCTGCGGCTCGCGCCACGGTGTTCTGGCGTGTGGACTCGGTTCTGCGGCTCGCGCCACGGTGTTCTGGCGTGTGGACTCGGTTCTGCGGCTCGCGCCACGGTGTTCTGGCGTGTGGACTCGGTTCTGCGGCTCGCGCCACGGTGTTCTGGCGTGTGGACTCGGTTCTGCGGCTCGCGCCACGGTGTTCTGGCGTGTGGACTCGGTTCTGCAGCTCGCGCCACGGTGTTCTGGCGTGTGGACGGATCCAAAAGGTGTCAGCAGAGAGAAACACTTCCTGTGATGATGGTGTGTAAAACAAGGAGACAACAGCGTTGGTTTCTGACAGGCGTTTATACGTTTACATCCAGACAGGTTCTGAACACCACAGTCAGTCTGAGCAGCTAAACAGCAGATGGTCAACGAGCCCAGATGAGAACGGCGCCGTCCGAACAAACTGCTGCTCAGAGGAAACGGCGGCAGACTCCGCTGATCTGATGGGATTCACTCACAAAGTTCATCCTCAATACTTAGCAAGAGGAATTTTCATGCGGGACTTAATCCTTGTCGGAGTCTTAGTGAAACTGATCAGCAATCCATCATCATCAGTGTTCAGCCGTGCCAGCCCCCCCCTCCCTCCCCGGCAGGCTGAAACACGGCGCCCTCAGCTACAGCAGAGCCAGCGTGTCCATCGGACGCCTCCGGGACAAATCGCTCGGCCTGTCGGAGCCGACACATTAAAACACTCAGACATTTCTTCTGCTTTTAATTCCAGGAACATTCAGAGTTCCGCGGCATCGAAATGTCAGAAATCAAGACAGAATAAAGTTAAAAAAAACAAAGAGAAGAGGGAAAGGAAGACGCTGGGATCTGACGCGGCGCCGGAAGCCTCCGTCGGCAGCGGGAACTTCTACGCAGAGCTGGAAACCGCCAGCTTCTTCAGGTGGTCCATGAAGACCTGCAGACTGACGTCGTCGGTGAGGATGGGCGCTCCGGTTTCCTGCAGTCCCAGGGAACACAAACACAACAACCATGAGAAGATTTACTGTGTTTCCAGATCTTTCCTCATGTGGCTCTGATCTGCACGCATCACTAACCCCCCCCCGTTAATCCCATTTCGGACAGACAGTAACGTGCAGGAAGGTCAAAGGTCAGCTCCTTCTGCTCTTTGGGAATAAAAACATTCTTTTCCACGTCCAGCATGATCCAATCAGGGATTAACGACCTGGATGCAGCGAAAAGGAGCGCTAAGCTGCTAGATCATGTTGGGGTCATCACACCGCGGCGCTGCGGCGGGTTGGCGGCGTGCGCTGAGACTGCACCTGGCCCCACGCGTAGAGGTTGTTGTGCGTCTGCGACGGGTTGACTTTGGAGAGCAGGAAGCGAGCCTGGGAGCCTCCGTGCTCCGTGTCGATGTAGCGCGGCATGGGGAAGCGGGTCTGCAGGATCTCCTGAGCGTCGTCCAGAGGAGCCTGCAGCAGCTGCTTGAAGTTCTCGTACTCCGCCATGTCCTGGTAGCCCGCCTTGCGCCACTGGGCGATGGTCTGAACACAAAAACACAAAAACAGGTTATTTTGTTATGGCTGGAGCTCTGGATAAACCGCCTCATCCGCATGACGGCGTGCCTCCCCCGCCAGGCTCCGCCCCCTCACCTCTCCGTGGTAGATGACCAGCTGGAAGAAGGTGTCCATCAGCAGGATCCGGTCCGGCAGGATGCTGCTGCTGTCCAGGAGAACGGGCTGCGGGAACAAAGCAAACACTCAGAGCTCCGCAGAAGCTTCCAGAAGCAGAAGAGGGGAGAGGCTGACCTCTGGTGGTCCGTAGAAGGAGTACGCGTAGAGGATGGGCTGCACCATGATCAGGGACTGGGTCAGGTCCTGCCGGACGAAGTGGTGCCGGTAGTACGACGACTCGTCCGGGCTGTTGTTGAACACCTGGAGGAACGGGGAGCGCCGCAGGTGGAACATAAACTGCAGGGAGAAGACATGTTTGTTTGTTTCCTTCGCCGCAAACAACTCGTTTGTGGAATGAAGGCCTGAAAAGACAGAGAGAGCCTTCTCTCTGCATAGACTCTCACGTCTGGACTTCCAGAAAACCAAACAGACACAAGTTGTTTACATGTTATTGTGTACAGCCACAGTGATCAATAATGATGATGATGGTAATAATAATAATAACAACAATAATAATAATAATAATAATAATGATAATAATGATGATGGTGATGATAATAATGATAATGATAATAATAATGATAATGATAATGATGATGATAATAATAATAATGATGATAATAATGATAATGATAATAATAATAATGATATAATAATAATGATGATAATAATAATAATAATTATAATAATAATAATAATTATAGTAATGATAATAATGATAATAATGATAATAATAATAATGATGATAATAATAATGATAATAATAATAATAATTATAATAATAATAATAATGATAATTATAATGATAATAATAATAATGATGATAATGATAATGATCATAATAATAATGATAATAATAATAATAATGATGATAATAATAATAATGATAATAATGATAATAATAATAATAATAATGATAATAATAATGATAATAATAATAATGATAATTATAATGATAATAATAATAATAATTATAATAATAATAATGATAATGATAATAATGATAATAATGATGATAATAATAATAATTATAATAATAATAATGATAATTATAATGATAATAATAATAATGATGATAATAATGATAATTATAATGATAATAATTATAATGATAATGATACTAATAATGATAATAATTATAATGATAATAATAATGATAATGATCATAATAATAATAATAATAATGATGATAATAATGATGATAATAATAATAATGATAATAATAATGATGATAATAATAATAATAATGATAATAATAATGATAATAATAATAATGATGATAATAATGATAATTATAA
Source organism: Telmatherina bonti (assembly GCF_933228915.1). Classification (NCBI taxonomy): domain Eukaryota; kingdom Metazoa; phylum Chordata; class Actinopteri; order Atheriniformes; family Telmatherinidae; genus Telmatherina; species Telmatherina bonti. Next base: position 1,385,237 of record NC_136621.1, read on the forward strand.
TGATAATAATTATAATGATAATGATACTAATAATGATAATAATTATAATGATAATAATGATAATGATCATAATAATAATAATAATAATGATGATAATAATGATGATAATAATAATAATGATAATAATAATGATGATAATAATAATAATAATGATAATAATGATAATAATAATAATAATGATGATAATAATAATGATGATAATAATAATGATAATAATAATAATGATAATAATAATGATAATAATGATAATAATAATAATGATAATAATAATAATGATAATAATAATAATAATGATAATAATAATAATGATAATAATAATGATGATAATAATAATAATAAACAGGTCTGTCAGCAGCAGAGTGGTGCTGCTGGTCTCCTCCTCGTCACATGATGGAGGAGATGCTGCTTGTCTCCGTCATGTAGAGCAGCGTTGAGTTGTCTGGCTGCAGGAAAACCTGCTGACGCTGTTTCATTTCAACTCGCGTCACAAACACGAGGAGGAGAAGAAGAAGAAGAAGAAGAACTGGCAGGGTGAGACGGTGAGGCGTCCCGCTGCCGTCGTGTCTGCAGCAGGCGTGGCGGTGTTACCTGCGGGTACAGTGACAGCGACTCTGACAGTTTGAAGGACGTTGGATCGTCTTTGTTGAACTGGCCGAACTTCTGACACTGAAAACGAAGGAGGAGAAACTTTCTTCAGGCAGAAGAAGAAACATTCCTGCTTCGCTGAAGAACCACGGTTATCTCACAACCCTAAAAAACAGCTGGACACTCACCAGGCGGATCAGCTGCCTGTCAAGCCACCGCAGGACGTCTGGCCCCTCCTCTGACTCCGCCCTGAACACTCCCAGGCGAGCCATCAGCACGGCGGCGGCTTCCTGGTCGAACGACGACTCGATGTGCTGAATCTGAGACTGGGCGTCCGCCCAACTTCAGGAGAAAGGAGGGAGGAGAGAAGGGGAGAGGTGAAGCGTGTGTGGCGGGACGGATCGTGGTCTCAGGCGAATGTCGGGATTCCTTTTCCTTTCAGAGGACGACGGAAACTCGTTTCATCCGCAAATAATTATCATTAAAACCTCGACTTAGTCCTGCTCCGACTGGACGGGAGGCGGACTTAGTCCTGCTCCGACTGGACGGGAGGCGGACTTAGTCCTGCTCCGACTGGACGGGAGGCGGACTTAGTCCTGCTCCGACTGGACGGGAGGCAGACGCGGACTTAGTCCTGCTCCGACTGGACGGGACGCGGACTTAGTCCTGCTCCGACTGGACGGGAGGCGGACTTAGTCCTGCTCCGACTGGACGGGAGGCGGACTTAGTCCTGCTCCGACTGGACGGGAGGCGGACTTAGTCCTGCTCCGACTGGACGGGAGGCGGACTTAGTCCTGCTCCGACTGGACGGGAGGCGGACTTAGTCCTGCTCCGACTGGACGGGAGGCGGACGCAGACTTAGTCCTGCTCGGACTGGACGGGAGGCGGACGCGACTTAGTCCTGCTCGGACTGGACAGGAGGCGGACGCGACTTAGTCCTGCTCCGACTGGACGGGAGGCGGACGCAGACTTAGTCCTGCTCGGACTGGACAGGAGGCGGACGCGACTTAGTCCTGCTCGGACTGGACAGGAGGCGGACGCGACTTAGTCCTGCTCCGACTGGACGGGAGGCGGACGCGGACTTAGTCCTGCTCCGACTGGACGGGAGGCGGACGCGGACTTAGTCCTGCTCCGACTGGACGGGAGGCAGACGCGGACTTAGTCCTGCTCCGACTGGACGGGAGGCGGACTTAGTCCTGCTCCGACTGGACGGGAGGCAGACGCGGACTTAGTCCTGCTCCGACTGGACGGGAGGCGGACTTAGTCCTGCTCCGACTGGACGGGAGGCGGACTTAGTCCTGCTCCGACTGGACGGGAGGCGGACTTAGTCCTGCTCCGACTGGACGGGAGGCGGACTTAGTCCTGCTCCGACTGGACGGGAGGCGGACGCAGACTTAGTCCTGCTCCGACTGGACGGGAGGCGGACTTAGTCCTGCTCCGACTGGACGGGAGGCGGACTTAGTCCTGCTCCGACTGGACGGGAGGCGGACTTAGTCCTGCTCCGACTGGACGGGAGGCGGACTTAGTCCTGCTCCGACTGGACGGGAGGCGGACTTAGTCCTGCTCCGACTGGACGGGAGGCGGACTTAGTCCTGCTCCGACTGGACGGGAGGCGGACGCGGACTTAGTCCTGCTCCGACTGGACGGGAGGCGGACGCGGACTTAGTCCTGCTCCGACTGGACGGGAGGCGGACGCGACTTAGTCCTGCTCCGACTGGACGGGACGCGGACTTAGTCCTGCTCCGACTGGACGGGAGGCGGACTTAGTCCTGCTCCGACTGGACGGGAGGCGGACTTAGTCCTGCTCCGACTGGACGGGAGGCGGACTTAGTCCTGCTCCGACTGGACGGGAGGCGGACGCGGACTTAGTCCTGCTCCGACTGGACGGGAGGCGGACGCGGACTTAGTCCTGCTCCGACTGGACGGGAGGCGGACGCGGACTTAGTCCTGCTCCGACTGGACGGGAGGCGGACTTAGTCCTGCTCCGACTGGACGGGAGGCGGACTTAGTCCTGCTCCGACTGGACGGGAGGCGGACTTAGTCCTGCTCCGACTGGACGGGAGGCGGACGCGGACTTAGTCCTGCTCCGACTGGACGGGAGGCGGACGCGACTTAGTCCTGCTCCGACTGGACGGGACGCGGACTTAGTCCTGCTCCGACTGGACGGGAGGCGGACGCGGACTTAGTCCTGCTCCGACTGGACGGGAGGCGGACGCGACTTAGTCCTGCTCCGACTGGACGGGACGCGGACTTAGTCCTGCTCCGACTGGACGGGAGGCGGACTTAGTCCTGCTCCGACTGGACGGGAGGCGGACTTAGTCCTGCTCCGACTGGACGGGAGGCGGACTTAGTCCTGCTCCGACTGGACGGGAGGCGGACGCGGACTTAGTCCTGCTCCGACTGGACGGGAGGCGGACGCGGACTTAGTCCTGCTCCGACTGGACGGGAGGCGGACGCGGACTTAGTCCTGCTCCGACTGGACGGGAGGCGGACGCGGACTTAGTCCTGCTCCGACTGGACGGGAGGCGGACGCGGACTTAGTCCTGCTCCGACTGGACGGGAGGCGGACGCGGACTTAGTCCTGCTCCGACTGGACGGGAGGCGGACTTAGTCCTGCTCCGACTGGACGGGAGGCGGACGCGGACTTAGTCCTGCTCCGACTGGACGGGAGGCGGACGCGGACTTAGTCCTGCTCCGACTGGACGGGAGGCGGACGCGACTTAGTCCTGCTCCGACTGGACGGGAGGCGGACTTAGTCCTGCTCCGACTGGACGGGAGGCGGACTTAGTCCTGCTCCGACTGGACGGGAGGCGGACTTAGTCCTGCTCCGACTGGACGGGAGGCGGACTTAGTCCTGCTCCGACTGGACGGGAGGCGGACTTAGTCCTGCTCCGACTGGACGGGAGGCGGACTTAGTCCTGCTCCGACTGGACGGGAGGCGGACGCGGACTTAGTCCTGCTCCGACTGGACGGGAGGCGGACTTAGTCCTGCTCCGACTGGACAGGAGGCAGACTTAGTCCTGCTCCGACTGGACGGGAGGCGGACGCGGACTTAGTCCTGCTCCGACTGGACGGGAGGCGGACTTAGTCCTGCTCCGACTGGACAGGAGGCAGACTTAGTCCTGCTCCGACTGGACGGGAGGCAGACGCGGACTTAGTCCTGCTCCGACTGGACGGGAGGCAGACGCGGACTTAGTCCTGCTCCGACTGGACGGGACGCGGACTTAGTCCTGCTCCGACTGGACGGGAGGCGGACTTAGTCCTGCTCCGACTGGACGGGAGGCGGACTTAGTCCTGCTCCGACTGGACGGGAGGCGGACTTAGTCCTGCTCCGACTGGACGGGAGGCGGACTTAGTCCTGCTCCGACTGGACGGGAGGCGGACGCAGACTTAGTCCTGCTCGGACTGGACAGGAGGCGGACGCGACTTAGTCCTGCTCGGACTGGACAGGAGGCGGACGCGACTTAGTCCTGCTCCGACTGGACGGGAGGCGGACGCAGACTTAGTCCTGCTCGGACTGGACAGGAGGCGGACGCGACTTAGTCCTGCTCGGACTGGACAGGAGGCGGACGCGACTTAGTCCTGCTCCGACTGGACGGGAGGCGGACGCGGACTTAGTCCTGCTCCGACTGGACGGGAGGCAGACGCGGACTTAGTCCTGCTCCGACTGGACGGGAGGCGGACTTAGTCCTGCTCCGACTGGACGGGAGGCAGACGCGGACTTAGTCCTGCTCCGACTGGACGGGAGGTGGACTTAGTCCTGCTCCGACTGGACGGGAGGCGGACTTAGTCCTGCTCCGACTGGACGGGAGGCGGACTTAGTCCTGCTCCGACTGGACGGGAGGCGGACTTAGTCCTGCTCCGACTGGACGGGAGGCGGACTTAGTCCTGCTCCGACTGGACGGGAGGCGGACGCAGACTTAGTCCTGCTCCGACTGGACGGGAGGCGGACTTAGTCCTGCTCCGACTGGACGGGAGGCGGACTTAGTCCTGCTCCGACTGGACGGGAGGCGGACTTAGTCCTGCTCCGACTGGACGGGAGGCGGACTTAGTCCTGCTCCGACTGGACGGGAGGCGGACTTAGTCCTGCTCCGACTGGACGGGAGGCGGACTTAGTCCTGCTCCGACTGGACGGGAGGCGGACGCGGACTTAGTCCTGCTCCGACTGGACGGGAGGCGGACGCGGACTTAGTCCTGCTCCGACTGGACGGGAGGCGGACGCGACTTAGTCCTGCTCCGACTGGACGGGACGCGGACTTAGTCCTGCTCCGACTGGACGGGAGGCGGACTTAGTCCTGCTCCGACTGGACGGGAGGCGGACTTAGTCCTGCTCCGACTGGACGGGAGGCGGACGCGGACTTAGTCCTGCTCCGACTGGACGGGAGGCGGACGCGGACTTAGTCCTGCTCCGACTGGACGGGAGGCGGACGCGGACTTAGTCCTGCTCCGACTGGACGGGAGGCGGACTTAGTCCTGCTCCGACTGGACGGGAGGCGGACTTAGTCCTGCTCCGACTGGACGGGAGGCGGACTTAGTCCTGCTCCGACTGGACGGGAGGCGGACGCGGACTTAGTCCTGCTCCGACTGGACGGGAGGCGGACGCGACTTAGTCCTGCTCCGACTGGACGGGACGCGGACTTAGTCCTGCTCCGACTGGACGGGAGGCGGACTTAGTCCTGCTCCGACTGGACGGGAGGCGGACGCGGACTTAGTCCTGCTCCGACTGGACGGGAGGCGGACGCGACTTAGTCCTGCTCCGACTGGACGGGACGCGGACTTAGTCCTGCTCCGACTGGACGGGAGGCGGACTTAGTCCTGCTCCGACTGGACGGGAGGCGGACTTAGTCCTGCTCCGACTGGACGGGAGGCGGACTTAGTCCTGCTCCGACTGGACGGGAGGCGGACGCGGACTTAGTCCTGCTCCGACTGGACGGGAGGCGGACGCGGACTTAGTCCTGCTCCGACTGGACGGGAGGCGGACGCGGACTTAGTCCTGCTCCGACTGGACGGGAGGCGGACGCGGACTTAGTCCTGCTCCGACTGGACGGGAGGCGGACGCGGACTTAGTCCTGCTCCGACTGGACGGGAGGCGGACTTAGTCCTGCTCCGACTGGACGGGAGGCGGACGCGGACTTAGTCCTGCTCCGACTGGACGGGAGGCGGACGCGGACTTAGTCCTGCTCCGACTGGACGGGAGGCGGACGCGACTTAGTCCTGCTCCGACTGGACGGGAGGCGGACTTAGTCCTGCTCCGACTGGACGGGAGGCGGACTTAGTCCTGCTCCGACTGGACGGGAGGCGGACTTAGTCCTGCTCCGACTGGACGGGAGGCGGACTTAGTCCTGCTCCGACTGGACGGGAGGCGGACTTAGTCCTGCTCCGACTGGACGGGAGGCGGACTTAGTCCTGCTCCGACTGGACGGGAGGCGGACTTAGTCCTGCTCCGACTGGACGGGAGGCGGACGCGGACTTAGTCCTGCTCCGACTGGACGGGAGGCGGACTTAGTCCTGCTCCGACTGGACAGGAGGCAGACTTAGTCCTGCTCCGACTGGACGGGAGGCGGACGCGGACTTAGTCCTGCTCCGACTGGACGGGAGGCGGACTTAGTCCTGCTCCGACTGGACAGGAGGCAGACTTAGTCCTGCTCCGACTGGACGGGAGGCAGACGCGGACTTAGTCCTGCTCCGACTGGACGGGAGGCGGACGCGACTTAGTCCTGCTCCGACTGGACGGGAGGCGGACGCGGACTTAGTCCTGCTCCGACTGGACGGGAGGCAGACGCGACTTAGTCCTGCTCCGACTGGACGGGAGGCAGACGCGACTTAGTCCTGCTCCGACTGGACGGGAGGCAGACGCGGACTTAGTCCTGCTCCGACTGGACGGGAGGCAGACGCGGACTTAGTCCTGCTCCGACTGGACGGGAGGCAGACGCGGACTTAGTCCTGCTCCGACTGGACGGGAGGAAGACGCGGACTTAGTCCTGCTCCGACTGGACGGGAGGCAGACGCGGACTTAGTCCTGCTCCGACTGGACGGGAGGCAGACGCGGACTTAGTCCTGCTCCGACTGGACGGGAGGCAGACGCGGACTTAGTCCTGCTCCGACTGGACGGGAGGCAGACGCGACTTAGTCCTGCTCCGACTGGACGGGAGGCAGACGCGGACTTAGTCCTGCTCCGACTGGACGGGAGGCGGACGCGGACTTAGTCCTGCTCCGACTGGACGGGAGGCGGACGCGACTTAGTCCTGCTCCGACTGGACGGGAGGCGGACGCGACTTAGTCCTGCTCCGACTGGACGGGAGGCGGACGCGACTTAGTCCTGCTCCGACTGGACGGGAGGCGGACGCGACTTAGTCCTGCTCCGACTGGACGGGAGGCGGACGCGGACTTAGTCCTGCTCCGACTGGACGGGAGGCGGACGCGACTTAGTCCTGCTCCGACTGGACGGGAGGCGGACGCGACTTAGTCCTGCTCCGACTGGACGGGAGGCAGACGCGGACTTAGTCCTGCTCCGACTGGACGGGAGGCAGACGCGACTTAGTCCTGCTCCGACTGGACGGGAGGCGGACTTAGTCCTGCTCCGACTGGACGGGAGGCAGACGCGGACTTAGTCCTGCTCCGACTGGACGGGAGGCAGACGCGACTTAGTCCTGCTCCGACTGGACGGGAGGCAGACGCGACTTAGTCCTGCTCCGACTGGACGGGAGGCGGACGCGACTTAGTCCTGCTCCGACTGGACGGGAGGCGGACGCGACTTAGTCCTGCTCCGACTGGACGGGAGGCGGACGCGACTTAGTCCTGCTCCGACTGGACGGGAGGCAGACGCGACTTAGTCCTGCTCCGACTGGACGGGAGGCAGACGCGGACTTAGTCCTGCTCCGACTGGACGGGAGGCAGACGCGGACTTAGTCCTGCTCCGACTGGACGGGAGGCAGACGCGACTTAGTCCTGCTCCGACTGGACGGGAGGCAGACGCGGACTTAGTCCTGCTCCGACTGGACGGGAGGCGGACGCGACTTAGTCCTGCTCCGACTGGACGGGAGGCGGACGCGACTTAGTCCTGCTCCGACTGGACGGGAGGCGGACGCGACTTAGTCCTGCTCCGACTGGACGGGAGGCGGACGCGACTTAGTCCTGCTCCGACTGGACGGGAGGCAGACGCGACTTAGTCCTGCTCCGACTGGACGGGAGGCGGACGCGACTTAGTCCTGCTCCGACTGGACGGGAGGCAGACGCGACTTAGTCCTGCTCCGACTGGACGGGAGGCAGACGCGACTTAGTCCTGCTCCGACTGGACGGGAGGCGGACGCGGACTTAGTCCTGCTCCGACTGGACGGGAGGCAGACGCGGACTTAGTCCTGCTCCGACTGGACGGGAGGCAGACGCGGACTTAGTCCTGCTCCGACTGGACGGGAGGCGGACGCGACTTAGTCCTGCTCCGACTGGACGGGAGGCGGACGCGGACTTAGTCCTGCTCCGACTGGACGGGAGGCGGACGCGGACTTAGTCCTGCTCCGACTGGACGGGAGGCGGACGCGGACTTAGTCCTGCTCCGACTGGACGGGAGGCAGACGCGGACTTAGTCCTGCTCCGACTGGACGGGAGGCGGACGCGGACTTAGTCCTGCTCCGACTGGACGGGAGGCGGACGCGGACTTAGTCCTGCTCCGACTGGACGGGAGGCGGACGCGGACTTAGTCCTGCTCCGACTGGACGGGAGGCGGACGCGGACTTAGTCCTGCTCCGACTGGACGGGAGGCGGACGCGACTTAGTCCTGCTCCGACTGGACGGGAGGCGGACGCGGACTTAGTCCTGCTCCGACTGGACGGGAGGCGGACTTAGTCCTGCTCCGACTGGACGGGAGGCGGACTTAGTCCTGCTCCGACTGGACGGGAGGCAGACGCGGACTTAGTCCTGCTCCGACTGGACAGGAGGCAGACTTAGTCCTGCTCCGACTGGACGGGAGGCAGACACGGACTTAGTCCTGCTCCGACTGGACGGGAGGCAGACGCGGACTTAGTCCTGCTCCGACTGGACGGGAGGCAGACGCGACTTAGTCCTGCTCCGACTGGACGGGAGGCAGACGCGGACTTAGTCCTGCTCCGACTGGACGGGAGGCAGACGCGGACTTAGTCCTGCTCCGACTGGACGGGAGGCAGACGCGGACTTAGTCCTGCTCCGACTGGACGGGAGGCGGACGCGACTTAGTCCTGCTCCGACTGGACGGGAGGCAGACGCGACTTAGTCCTGCTCCGACTGGACGGGAGGCAGACGCGACTTAGTCCTGCTCCGACTGGACGGGAGGCAGACGCGGACTTAGTCCTGCTCCGACTGGACGGGAGGCGGACGCGACTTAGTCCTGCTCCGACTGGACGGGAGGCGGACGCGACTTAGTCCTGCTCCGACTGGACGGGAGGCGGACGCGACTTAGTCCTGCTCCGACTGGACGGGAGGCGGACGCGACTTAGTCCTGCTCCGACTGGACGGGAGGCGGACGCGACTTAGTCCTGCTCCGACTGGACGGGAGGCGGACGCGGACTTAGTCCTGCTCCGACTGGACGGGAGGCGGACGCGGACTTAGTCCTGCTCCGACTGGACGGGAGGCGGACGCGACTTAGTCCTGCTCCGACTGGACGGGAGGCGGACGCGACTTAGTCCTGCTCCGACTGGACGGGAGGCGGACGCGACTTAGTCCTGCTCCGACTGGACGGGAGGCAGACGCGGACTTAGTCCTGCTCCGACTGGACGGGAGGCGGACGCGGACTTAGTCCTGCTCCGACTGGACGGGAGGCGGACGCGGACTTAGTCCTGCTCCGACTGGACGGGAGGCGGACGCGGACTTAGTCCTGCTCCGACTGGACGGGAGGCGGACTTAGTCCTGCTCCGACTGGACGGGAGGCGGACGCGGACTTAGTCCTGCTCCGACTGGACGGGAGGCAGACGCGGACTTAGTCCTGCTCCGACTGGACGGGAGGCGGACGCGGACTTAGTCCTGCTCCGACTGGACGGGAGGCAGACGCGACTTAGTCCTGCTCCGACTGGACGGGAGGCAGACGCGACTTAGTCCTGCTCCGACTGGACGGGAGGCAGACGCGACTTAGTCCTGCTCCAACTGGACGGGAGGCAGACGCGGCAGTAAATTAACTCCAGTCTTTTCAGATGCAACATGGAAAACTACGTGTAGCTCCAGGAAATAAGTGAATTAATGAATTTAGTTCCTGCTTCTGTTAAACAGAAGGTCGAGTTTAGAATGATAGTTTGAGAAAAGTGTGAATGAGAGGAGAATTTGTTTTGTTATTGTGAATGGATATCACTGGGTTATGTCTGCCAGTCCCGCCACAGCAGGTTGGTGAGGAGACATTTTACTGGCTGAAAAGTGGCGTTCAGGTCGTGTCCTCTTGGCTAGTTGGCTGCATGAAAAGGGTGGAAACGGAGAAAGAGGAAGCAGGAAAAACAGGAGATTGTCTGGATTCTGTCGCATCGGAACAAACATTCAGCAGATCTTCAGCACGCCAAAAGAAACTTTATTCATCTTGGGACCGACGCTGCATGGTTCCACCATGGTTCCATCATGCTTCCATCATGATTCCATCATGGTTCCACCATGGTTCCACCATGATTTCATCATGGTTCCACCATGCTTCCATCATGCTTCCATCATGATTCCATCATGGTTCCACCATGGTTCCACCATGATTTCATCATGGTTCCACCATGGTTCCATCATGCTTCCATCATGATTCCACCATGGTTCCACCATGATTTCATCATGGTTCCACCATGGTTCCACCATGCTTCCACCATGCTTCCATCATGCTTCCATCATGATTCCATCATGATTCCATCATGGTTCCACCATGGTTCCACCATGGTTCCACCATGATTCCACCATGGTTCCATCATGGTTCCATCATGGTTCCACCATGCTTCCATCATGGTTCCACCATGGTTCCACCATGGTTCCACCATGCTTCCATCATGGTTCCATCATGATTCCATCATGATTCCATCATGGTTCCACCATGGTTCCACCATGGTTCCACCATGATTCCACCATGGTTCCATCATGGTTCCACCATGCTTCCATCATGGTTCCATCATGGTTCCATCATGGTTCCACCATGCTTCCATCATGGTTCCACCATGGTTCCACCATGGTTCCACCATGCTTCCATCATGGTTCCATCATGGTTCCACCATGGTTCCACCATGGTTCCATCATGGTTCCATCATGGTTCCACCATGGTTCCACCATGATTCCATCATATGGTTCCACCATGATTTCATCATGGTTCCATCATGGTTCCACCATGGTTCCACCATGGTTCCATCATGGTTCCACCATGGTTCCACCATGGTTCCATCATGCTTCCATCATGGTTCCACCATGGTTCCACCATGATTTCATCATGATTTCATCATGGTTCCATCATGGTTCCACCATGATTCCACCATGATTTCATCATGGTTCCATCATGGTTCCACCATGGTTCCATCATGGTTCCATCATGGTTCCACCATGGTTCCATCATGGTTCCATCATGATTTCATCATGGTTCCACCATGGTTACACCATGCTTCCATCATGGTTCCATCATGGTTCCATCATGGTTCCACCATGATTTCATCATGGTTCCATCATGATTCCATCATGGTTCCATCATGGTTCCACCATGATTCCATCATGGTTTCATCATGGTTTCATCATGGTTCCACCATGGTTCCACCATGGTTCCATCATGGTTTCATCATGGTTCCATCATGCTTCCATCATGGTTTCATCATGGTTCCATCATGGTTCCACCATGCTTCTATCATGGTTCTGTAATCAGACTAAACCACCAAACCTGATCGGTAGCTACCTTTTCTAAAAAACGCCCCCCCACTAAACGGGCCCTCGCCTCATGAAAACGTGCGACTTACTTCCTGGCGACGGTGGTGACGCGGATCCTCCTCTGCGTGTTGGAGTGCTGGTACTGGGTGACAAACTGGACGGCCCCCCGGCCGCCCTGCGGGACGGGGGCGTTGTGCTGCACACACACACACACAGGGTTGGTGGAGCTTCTACAGGATGTTTACACCATCATCCTCCATCTGATCACAAAGTTGTGTTACCTGGTTCACCACCTCAAAGTAAAGCCCCAGTGTGGTGGAGGGGGTGAGGCTGCAGACCTTCCACTGGCACGTGCCGCCAACGCCCATCTCCTGCGGAGAACACATGCCGGTAAACCACCGCTCAGCGGACACAAACCGAGCTGCTGGGATCCGAACTCACGTTCTCTGAGACGCAGCTTCCCTTTGAGCTGAGTGACACACACGGCCCGATGGCGCCGCACACCTTTAGCTCCCTTGACGTCTGACGATGAAAAGGAACAATGTCACGCGACGGCAGGAATACAAGCGGCGAACCGGCGACGCGGTGCATTTACCTTGACCTCCAGGAGGCCTCCGAAGGCCATGCGGAAGTCTCCGTTGAAGTCCTTACTGAAGACTCGCTGGAAGGTTTGCTTGAAGAGGGAAGTGTTGAAAGAGTCTCCCATCACGATGTGTCCCCTGGAACGCAACATTCCACAAGCTGGTTAACGCCAACGGAGAAGAAACGAGGTGCAGCGGCGTCGGCGTTCTGACCTACCCGGTGAGGTTGGACAGGCACTTCATCTCCAGCAGCCCCGTCTGGTCCAGAGCGCAGGCGTAGATGTCGATGCAGTGGCCGTTCACGGCGGAGCGGCTGGCCAGAGCTTCGTAGTACTGCCCACACGGAGAGACGGCGAGCAGAAGCAGAACACAGGAGACAACGAGACTTAACGCCATTTTGGAGGGAAAGGACGTGAAGAAGACGTCAAACTTTTCCTCCCACGGCCTTACCTTTGTGGCTTTCTTCAGGTGCCGTGCGTTGTCCTTCTGGATGTCGTGCCAGGAGCGGATGGGGATCTTCAGCTCGTCGCCCACCACCATGCCGGGGCCCTGGGTGGGCGGGCCGCCAATGAAGAGCATGACGCGAGCCCCCGTGTTGGGGAACGTTCCCTGGGGAGACAGTCCCACTTCACCTGGGCTCATTTCACTCACAGACTGTAAAATGTGTGAAATGCAGAGTAAAGTTTGCTGAAAGAAGACTCGGCTCTGCAGTTAAAACGCCCCCAGTAAACTGGGAATAAACCGGTTGCAGCGAAAGACGAAGAAACTGGGCTCAACGTTACAGAAGGAGCATTTGACCAACTTCCAGTTTCCATCCTGCCAGTACGGCTTCAGAGGAGGAACGCCGCCGTGTGCGGGACAGCGGGACAACGTGAGCGGGACAGCGGGACAACGTGAGCGGGACGCCGTGTGCGGGACAGCGGGACAACGTGAGCGGGACAGCGGGACAACGTGAGCGGGACGCCGTGTGCGGGACAGCGGGACAACGTGAGCGGGACGCCGTGTGCGGGACGCCGTGTGCGGGACAACGTGAGCGGGACAGCGGGACAACGTGAGCGGGACAACATTTGCGGGACAGCGAGACAACGTGAGCGGGACAGCGGGACAACGTGTGCGGGACAACGTGTGCGGGACGGCGTGTGCGGGACAGCGGGACAACGTGTGCGGGACAACGTGAGCGGGACAACGTGTGCGGGACAGCGGGACGCCGTGTGCGGGACAGCGGGACAACGTGAGCGGGACAACGTGTGCGGGACAGCGGGACGCCGTGTGCGGGACAGCGGGACAACGTGAGCGGGACAGCGGGACAACGTGAGCGGGACGCCGTGTGCGGGACAGCGGGACAACGTGTGCGGGACAACGTGAGCGGGACAGCGGGACAACGTGTGCGGGACAACGTGTGCGGGACGGCGTGTGCGGGACAGCGGGACAACGTGTGCGGGACAACGTGAGCGGGACAACGTGTGCGGGACAGCGGGACGCCGTGTGCGGGACAGCGGGACAACGTGAGCGGGACAGCGGGACAACGTGAGCGGGACGCCGTGTGCGGGACAGCGGGACAACGTGTGCGGGACAACGTGTGCGGGACAACGTGAGCGGGACAACGTGAGCGGGACAACGTGAGCGGGACAGCGGGACGCCGTGTGCGGGACAGCGGGACAACGTGAGCGGGACAGCGGGACAACGTGAGCGGGACGCCGTGTGCGGGACAGCGGGACAACGTGAGCGGGACGCCGTGTGCGGGACAGTGGGACAACGTGAGCGGGACAGCGGGACAACGTGAGCGGGACAGCGAGACGCCGTGTGCGGGACAACGTGAGCAAGACGCCGTGTGCGGGACGCCGTGTGCGGGCCAACGTGTGCGGGACAACGTGTGCGGGACAACGTGTGCGGGACAACGTGTGCAGGACGCCGTGAGCGGGACAACGTGTGCAGGACGCCGTGAGCGGGACAACGTGTGCGGGACAACGTGTGCGGGACAGCGGGACAACGTGAGCGGGACAACATTTGCGGGACAGCGGGACAACGTGAGCGGGACAGCGGGACAACGTGAGCGGGACAACATTTGCGGGACAGCGGGACAACGTGAGCGGGACAGCGGGACAACGTGAGCGGGACAACGTGTGCGGGACAACGTGTGCAGGACAACGTGTGCGGGACAATGTGTGAGGGACAGCGGGACAACGTGTGCGGGACGCCGTGTGCGGGACAGCGGGACAACGTGAGCGGGACGCCGTGTGCGGGACAGCGGGACAACGTGAGCGGGACAGCGGGACAACGTGAGCGGGACAACATTTGCGGGACAGCGGGACAATGTGTGAGGGACAGCGGGACAATGTGTGCGGGACGCCGTGTGCGGGACAGCGGGACAACGTGAGCGGGACGCCGTGTGCGGGACAGCGGGACAACGTGAGCGGGACAGCGGGACAACGTGAGCGGGACAACATTTGCGGGACAGCGGGACAACGTGAGCGGGACAGCGGGACAACGTGTGCGGGACAACGTGTGCGGGACGCCGTGTGCGGGACAGCGGGACAACGTGAGCGGGACGCCGTGTGCGGGACAACGTGTGCGGGACAGCGGGACAACGTGAGCGGGACAACATTTGCGGGACAGCGGGACAACGTGAGCGGGACAGCGGGACAACATGAGTGGGACAACATTTGCGGGACAGCGGGACAACGTGAGCGGGACAGCGGGACAACGTGAGCGGGACAACGGGACAACGTGTGCGGGACAGCGGGACAATGTGTGCGGGACGCCGTGTGCGGGACAGCGGGACGCCGTGTGCGGGACAACGTGTGCGGGACAACGTGTGCGGGACAACGTGAGCGGGACAACGTGAGCGGGACAGCGGGACAACGTGAGCGGGACAACATTTGCGGGACAGCGGGACAATGTGAGCGGGACAGCGGGACAACGTGTGCGGGACAACGTGTGCGGGACAACGTGTGCGGGACAATGTGTGCGGGACAGCGGGACAACGTGTGCGGGACAGCGGGACGCCGTGTGCGGGACAGCGGGACAACGTGAGCGGGACAGCGTGAGCGGGACGCCGTGTGCGGGACAGCGGGACAACGTGAGCGGGACAGCGGGACAACGTGAGCGGGACAGCGAGACGCCGTGTGCGGGACAACGTGAGCAAGACGCCGTGTGCGGGACAACGTGTGCGGGACGCCGTGAGCGGGACAACGTGTGCGGGACGCCGTGTGCGGGCCAACGTGTGCGGGACGCCGTGTGCGGGCCAACGTGTGCGGGACGCCGTGAGCGGGACAACGTGTGCTGGACAACGTGTGCGGGACGCCGTGTGCGGGACGCCGTGTGCGGGACAATGTGAGCGGGACAACGTGTGCGGGACAACGTGAGCGGGACAACGTGTGCGGGACAACGTGTGCGGGACAACGTGTGCGGGACGCCGTGTGCGGGACGCCGTGTGCGGGACAATGTGAGCGGGACAACGTGTGCGGGACAACTTGAGCGGGACAGCGGGACAACGTGTGCGGGACGCCGTGTGCGGGACAACGTGTGCGGGACAACGTGTGCGGGACAACGTGTGCGGGACAGCGGGACAACGTGAGCGGGACAGCGGGACAACATTTGCGGGACAGCGGGACAACGTGTGCGGGACAGCGGGACAACGTGAGCGGGACAACATTTGCGGGACAGCGGGACAACGTGTGCGGGACAATGTGTGCGGGACAGCGGGACAACGTGTGCGGGACGCCGGGACAACGTGAGCGGGACGTGAGCGGGACAACGTGTGCGGGACGCCGTGTGCGGGACAGCGGGACAACGTGAGCGGGACGCTGTGTGCGGGACAACGTGAGCGGGACAGCGGGACAATGTGTGCGGGACGCCATGTGCGGGACAGCGTGTGCGGGACGCCATGTGCGGGACAGCGGGACAACGTGAGCGGGACGCCGTGTGCGGGACAACGTGTGCGGGACAGCGGGACAACGTGAGCGGGACGCCGTGTGCGGGACAACGTGAGCGGGACAGCGGGACAACATTTGCGGGACAGCGGGACAACGTGTGCGGGACAGCGGGACAACGTGAGCGGGACAACATTTGCGGGACAGCGGGACAACGTGTGCGGGACAATGTGTGCGGGACAGCGGGACAACGTGTGCGGGACGCCGGGACAATGTGAGCGGGACGTGAGCGGGACAACGTGTGCGGGACGCCGTGTGCGGGACAGTGGGACAACGTGAGCGGGACGCTGTGTGCGGGACAACGTGAGCGGGACAGCGGGACAACGTGAGCGGGACAGCGGGACAATGTGTGCGGGACGCCATGTGCGGGACAGCGTGTGCGGGACGCCATGTGCGGGACAGCGGGACAACGTGTGCGGGACAGCGGGACAACGTGAGCGGGACAGCGGGACAACGTGAGCGGGACAACATTTGGGGGACAGCGGGACAACGTGAGCGGGACAACGTGTGCGGGACAACGTGTGCGGGACAACGTGTGCGGGACAATGTGTGCGGGACAGCGGGACAACGTGTGCGGGACAGCGGGACAATGTGTGCGGGACGCCGTGTGCGGGACAGCGGGACGCCGTGTGCGGGACAGCGGGACAACGTGAGCGGGACGCCGTGTGCGGGACAACGTGTGCGGGACAGCGGGACAACGTGAGCGGGACAGCGGGACAACGTGAGCGGGACAACATTTGCGGGACAGCGGGACAACGTGAGCGGGACAGCGGGACAACGTGTGCGGGACAACGTGTGCGGGACAATGTGTGCGGGACAGCGGGACAACGTGTGCGGGACAGCGGGACAATGTGTGCGGGACGCCGTGTGCGGGACAGCGGGACAACGTGAGCGGGACGCTGTGTGCGGGACGCCATGTGCGGGACAGCGTGTGCGGGACGCCATGTGCGGGACAGCGGGACAACGTGAGCGGGACGCCGTGTGCGGGACAACGTGTGCGGGACAGCGGGACAACGTGAGCGGGACAACGTGTGCGGGACAACGTGTGCGGGACAATGTGTGCGGGACAGCGGGACAACGTGTGCGGGACAGCGGGACAATGTGTGCGGGACGCCGTGTGCGGGACAGCGGGACGCCGTGTGCGGGACAGCGGGACAACGTGTGCGGGACAGCGGGACAACGTGAGCGGGACAGCGGGACAACGTGAGCGGGACAACATTTGCGGGACAGCGGGACAACGTGAGCGGGACAGCGGGACAACGTGTGCGGGACAACGTGTGCGGGACAATGTGTGCGGGACAGCGGGACAACGTGTGTGGGACAGCGGGACAATGTGTGCGGGACGCCGTGTGCGGGACAGCGGGACAACGTGAGCGGGACGCCGTGTGCGGGACAACGTGTGCGGGACAGCTGGACAACGTGAGCGGGACAGCGGGACAACGTGAGCGGGACAACATTTGCGGGACAGCGGGACAACGTGAGCGGGACAGCGGGACAACGTGTGCGGGACAACGGGACAATGTGTGCGGGACAACATTTGCGGGACAGCGGGACAACGTGAGCGGGACAACGGGACAACGTGTGCGGGACAGCGGGACAATGTGTGCGGGACGCCGTGTGCGGGACAGCGGGACGCCGTGTGCGGGACAACGTGTGCGGGACAACGTGTGCGGGACAACGTGAGCGGGACAGTGGGACAACGTGAGCGGGACAACATTTGCGGGACAGCGGGACAATGTGAGCGGGACAGCGGGACAACGTGTGCGGGACAATGTGTGCGGGACAGCGGGACAACGTGTGCGGGACAGCGGGACGCCGTGTGCGGGACAGCGGGACAACGTGAGCGGGACAGCGGGACAACGTGAGCGGGACAGCGGGACGCCGTGTGCGGGACAACGTGTGCGGGACAATGTGTGCGGGACAGCGGGACAACGTGTGCGGGACAGCGGGACGCCGTGTGCGGGACAACGTGTGCGGGACAATGTGTGCGGGACAGCGGGACAACGTGTGCGGGACAGCGGGACGCCGTGTGCGGGACAGCGGGACAACGTGTGCGGGACGCCGTGTGCGGGACGCCGTGTGCGGGACAGCGGGACAACGTGAGCGGGACAGCGGGACAACGTGTGCGGGACGCCGTGTGCGGGACAGCGGGACAACGTGAGCGGGACGCCGTGTGCGGGACAGCGGGACAACGTGAGCGGGACAGTGGGACAACATTTGCGGGACAACGTGTGCGGGACAACGTGTGCGGGACAATGTGTGAGGGACGGCGGGACACCGTGTGCGGGACAATGTGTGCGGGACAGCGGGACAACGTGTGCGGGACAGCGGGACGCCGTGTGCGGGACAGCGGGACGTGTGCGGGACAGCGGGACAACGTGTGCGGGACAGCGGGACAACGTGTGCGGGACAGCGGGACAACGTGTGCGGGACGCCGTGTGCGGGACGCCGTGTGCGGGACAGCGGGACAACGTGAGCGGGACAGCGGGACAACGTGTGCGGGACAGCGGGACAACGTGAGCGGGACAGCGGGACAACGTGTGCGGGACGCCGTGTGCGGGACAGCGGGACAACGTGAGCGGGACGCCGTGTGCGGGACAGCGGGACAACGTGAGCGGGACGCCGTGTGCGGGACAACGTGTGCGGGACAGCTGGACAACGTGAGCGGGACAGCGGGACAACGTGAGCGGGACAACATTTGCGGGACAGCGGGACAACGTGAGCGGGACAGCGGGACAACGTGTGCGGGACAACGGGACAATGTGTGCGGGACAACATTTGCGGGACAGCGGGACAACGTGAGCGGGACAACGGGACAACGTGTGCGGGACAGCGGGACAATGTGTGCGGGACGCCGTGTGCGGGACAGCGGGACGCCGTGTGCGGGACAACGTGTGCGGGACAACGTGTGCGGGACAACGTGAGCGGGACAGTGGGACAACGTGAGCGGGACAACATTTGCGGGACAGCGGGACAATGTGAGCGGGACAGCGGGACAACGTGTGCGGGACAATGTGTGCGGGACAGCGGGACAACGTGTGCGGGACAGCGGGACGCCGTGTGCGGGACAGCGGGACAACGTGAGCGGGACAGCGGGACAACGTGAGCGGGACAGCGGGACGCCGTGTGCGGGACAACGTGTGCGGGACAATGTGTGCGGGACAGCGGGACAACGTGTGCGGGACAGCGGGACGCCGTGTGCGGGACAACGTGTGCGGGACAATGTGTGCGGGACAGCGGGACAACGTGTGCGGGACAGCGGGACGCCGTGTGCGGGACAGCGGGACAACGTGTGCGGGACGCCGTGTGCGGGACGCCGTGTGCGGGACAGCGGGACAACGTGAGCGGGACAGCGGGACAACGTGTGCGGGACGCCGTGTGCGGGACAGCGGGACAACGTGAGCGGGACGCCGTGTGCGGGACAGCGGGACAACGTGAGCGGGACAGTGGGACAACATTTGCGGGACAACGTGTGCGGGACAACGTGTGCGGGACAATGTGTGAGGGACGGCGGGACACCGTGTGCGGGACAATGTGTGCGGGACAGCGGGACAACGTGTGCGGGACAGCGGGACGCCGTGTGCGGGACAGCGGGACGTGTGCGGGACAGCGGGACAACGTGTGCGGGACAGCGGGACAACGTGTGCGGGACAGCGGGACAACGTGTGCGGGACGCCGTGTGCGGGACAGCGGGACAACGTGAGCGGGACAGCGGGACAACGTGTGCGGGACGCCGTGTGCGGGACAGCGGGACAACGTGAGCGGGACGCCGTGTGCGGGACAGCGGGACAACGTGAGCGGGACAGTGGGACAACATTTGCGGGACAACGTGTGCGGGACAACGTGTGCGGGACAATGTGTGCGGGACAGCGGGACGACGTGTGCGGGACAGCGGGACAACGTGTGCGGGACGCCGTGTGCGGGACAGCGGGACAACGTGTGCGGGACAGCGGGACAACGTGAGCGGGACAGCGGGACAACGTGTGCGGGACGCCGTGTGCGGGACAGCGGGACAACGTGAGCGGGACAGTGGGACAACATTTGCGGGACAATGTGTGCGGGACAGCGGGACGACGTGTGCGGGACAACGTGTGCGGGACAGCGGGACAACGTGAGCGGGACAGCGGGACAACGTGTGCGGGACGCCGTGTGCGGGACAGCGGGACAACGTGAGCGGGACAGTGGGACAACATTTGCGGGACAATGTGTGCGGGACAGCGGGACGACGTGTGCGGGACAGCGGGACAACGTGTCCGGGACAATGTGTGCGGGACAGCGGGACGACGTGTGCGGGACAGCGGGACAACGTGTGCGGGACGCCGTGTGCGGGACAGCGGGACAACTTGTGCGGGACAGCGGGACAACGTGAGCGGGACAGTGGGACAACATTTGCGGGACAACGTGTGCGGGACAACGTGTGCGGGACAATGTGTGCGGGACAGCGGGACGACGTGTGCGGGACAACGTGTGCGGGACGCCGTGTGCGGGACAGCGGGACAACGTGTGCAGGACAGCGGGACAAAGTGAGCGGGACAGCGGGACAACGTGTGCGGGACGCCGTGTGCGGGACAGCGGGACAACGTGTGCGGGACAACGTGTGCGGGACAGCGGGACAACGTGTGCGGGACAACGTGTGCGGGACAATGTGTGCGGGACAATGTGTGCGGGACAGCGGGACGACGTGTGCGGGACAGCGGGACAACGTGTCCGGGACAATGTGTGCGGGACAGCGGGACGACGTGTGCGGGACAGCGGGACAACGTGTGCGGGACGCCGTGTGCGGGACAGCGGGACAACTTGTGCAGGACAGCGGGACAACATTTGCGGGACAACGTGTGCGGGACAATGTGTGCGGGACAGCGGGACAACGTGTGCGGGACAGCGGGACAACGTGTGCGGGACAGCGGGACAACGTGTGCGGGACAGCGGGACAACGTGTGCGGGACAGCGGGACAATGTGTGCGGGACAGCGGGACAACGTGTGCGGGACGCCGTGTGCGGGACAGCGGGACAACGTGAGCGGGACAGTGGGACAACATTTGCGGGACAACGTGTGCGGGACAACGTGTGCGGGACAATGTGTGCGGGACAGCGGGACGACGTGTGCGGGACAGCGGGACAACGTGTGCGGGACGCCGTGTGCGGGACAGCGGGACAACTTGTGCAGGACAGCGGGACAACATTTGCGGGACAACGTGTGCGGGACAATGTGTGCGGGACAGCGGGACAACGTGTGCGGGACAGCGGGACAACGTGTGCGGGACAGCGGGACAACGTGTGCGGGACAGCGGGACAACGTGTGCGGGACAGCGGGACAACGTGTGCGGGACGCCGTGTGCGGGACAGCGGGACAACGTGAGCGGGACAGTGGGACAACATTTGCGGGACAACGTGTGCGGGACAACGTGTGCGGGACAATGTGTGCGGGACAGCGGGACGACGTGTGCGGGACAGCGGGACAACGTGTGCGGGACGCCGTGTGCGGGACAGCGGGACAACGTGTGCAGGACAGCGGGACAAAGTGAGCGGGACAGCGGGACAACGTGTGCGGGACGCCGTGTGCGGGACAGCGGGACAACGTGTGCGGGACAACGTGTGCGGGACAGCGGGACAACGTGTGCGGGACAGCGGGACGCCGTGTGCGGGACAGCGGGACAACGTGTGCGGGACAACGTGTGCGGGACAACGTGAGCGGGACAACGTGTGCGGGACAGCGGGACAACGTGAGCGGGACAGCGGGACAACGTGTCCGGGACGCCGTGTGCGGGACAGCGGGACAACTTGTGCGGGACAACGTGAGCGGGACAGCGGGACAACGTGAGCGGGACGCCGTGTGCGGGACAGCGGGACAACGTGAGCGGGACAACGTGAGCGGGACAACGTGTGCGGGACAACGTGTGCGGGACAACGTGAGCGGGACAACGTGAGCGGGACAACGTGAGCGGGACAACGTGTGCGGGACGCCGTGTGCGGGACGCCGTGTGCGGGACAGCGGGACAACGTGAGCGGGACAACGTGAGCGGGACAGCGGGACGTGTGAGGGACAGCGGGACAATGTGAGCGGGACAGCGGGACAACGTGAGCGGGACAACGTGAGCGGGACAGCGGGACAACGTGAGCGGGACAACGTGAGCGGGACAGCGGGACAACGTGAGCGGGACAGCGGGACGTGAGCGGGACAACGTGAGCGGGACAGCGGGACGTGAGCGGGACGTGAGCGGGACAACATGAGCGGGACAGCGGGACGTGAGCGGGACAACATGAGCGGGACGTGAGCGGGACAACGTGAGCGGGACAGCGGGACGTGAGCGGGACAACATGAGCGGGACGTGAGCGGGACAACATGAGCGGGACAGCGGGACGTGAGCGGGACAACATGAGCGGGACGTGAGCGGGACAACGTGAGCGGGACAGCGGGACGTGAGCGGGACAACATGAGCGGGACGTGAGCGGGACAACATGAGCGGGACAGCGGGACGTGAGCGGGACAACATGAGCGGGACAGCGGGACGTGAGCGGGACAACATGAGCGGGACGTGAGCGGGACAACGTGAGCGGGACAGCGGGACAACGTGTGCGGGACGCCGTGTGCGGGACAGCGGGACAACGTGAGCGGGACAGTGGGACAACATTTGCGGGACAATGTGTGCGGGACAGCGGGACGACGTGTGCGGGACAGCGGGACAACGTGTCCGGGACAATGTGTGCGGGACAGCGGGACGACGTGTGCGGGACAGCGGGACAACGTGTGCGGGACGCCGTGTGCGGGACAGCGGGACAACTTGTGCGGGACAGCGGGACAACGTGAGCGGGACAGTGGGACAACATTTGCGGGACAACGTGTGCGGGACAACGTGTGCGGGACAATGTGTGCGGGACAGCGGGACGACGTGTGCGGGACAACGTGTGCGGGACGCCGTGTGCGGGACAGCGGGACAACGTGTGCAGGACAGCGGGACAAAGTGAGCGGGACAGCGGGACAACGTGTGCGGGACGCCGTGTGCGGGACAGCGGGACAACGTGTGCGGGACAACGTGTGCGGGACAGCGGGACAACGTGTGCGGGACAACGTGTGCGGGACAATGTGTGCGGGACAATGTGTGCGGGACAGCGGGACGACGTGTGCGGGACAGCGGGACAACGTGTCCGGGACAATGTGTGCGGGACAGCGGGACGACGTGTGCGGGACAGCGGGACAACGTGTGCGGGACGCCGTGTGCGGGACAGCGGGACAACTTGTGCAGGACAGCGGGACAACATTTGCGGGACAACGTGTGCGGGACAACGTGTGCGGGACAGCGGGACAACGTGTGCGGGACAGCGGGACAATGTGTGCGGGACAGCGGGACAACGTGTGCGGGACGCCGTGTGCGGGACAGCGGGACAACGTGAGCGGGACAGTGGGACAACATTTGCGGGACAACGTGTGCGGGACAACGTGTGCGGGACAATGTGTGCGGGACAGCGGGACGACGTGTGCGGGACAGCGGGACAACGTGTGCGGGACGCCGTGTGCGGGACAGCGGGACAACGTGTGCAGGACAGCGGGACAAAGTGAGCGGGACAGCGGGACAACGTGTGCGGGACGCCGTGTGCGGGACAGCGGGACAACGTGTGCGGGACAACGTGTGCGGGACAGCGGGACAACGTGTGCGGGACAGCGGGACGCCGTGTGCGGGACAGCGGGACAACGTGTGCGGGACAACGTGTGCGGGACAACGTGAGCGGGACAACGTGTGCGGGACAGCGGGACAACGTGAGCGGGACAGCGGGACAACGTGTCCGGGACGCCGTGTGCGGGACAGCGGGACAACTTGTGCGGGACAACGTGAGCGGGACAGCGGGACAACGTGAGCGGGACGCCGTGTGCGGGACAGCGGGACAACGTGAGCGGGACAACGTGAGCGGGACAACGTGTGCGGGACAACGTGAGCGGGACAACGTGAGCGGGACAACGTGAGCGGGACAACGTGTGCGGGACGCCGTGTGCGGGACGCCGTGTGCGGGACAGCGGGACAACGTGAGCGGGACAACGTGAGCGGGACAACGTGAGCGGGACAGCGGGACGTGTGAGGGACAGCGGGACAATGTGAGCGGGACAGCGGGACAACGTGAGCGGGACAACGTGAGCGGGACAGCGGGACAACGTGAGCGGGACAACGTGAGCGGGACAGCGGGACAACGTGAGCGGGACAGCGGGACGTGAGCGGGACAACGTGAGCGGGACAGCGGGACGTGAGCGGGACGTGAGCGGGACAACATGAGCGGGACAGCGGGACGTGAGCGGGACAACATGAGCGGGACGTGAGCGGGACAACGTGAGCGGGACAGCGGGACGTGAGCGGGACAACATGAGCGGGACGTGAGCGGGACAACATGAGCGGGACAGCGGGACGTGAGCGGGACAACATGAGCGGGACGTGAGCGGGACAACGTGAGCGGGACAGCGGGACGTGAGCGGGACAACATGAGCGGGACGTGAGCGGGACAACATGAGCGGGACAGCGGGACGTGAGCGGGACAACATGAGCGGGACAGCGGGACGTGAGCGGGACAACATGAGCGGGACGTGAGCGGGACAACATGAGCGGGACAGCGGGACGTGAGCGGGACAACATGAGCGGGACGTGAGCGGGACAACATGAGCGGGACGTGAGCGGGACAACATGAGCGGGACGTGAGCGGGACAACGTGAGCGGGACAGCGGGACGTGAGCGGGACAACATGAGCGGGACGTGAGCGGGACAACATGAGCGGGACAGCGGGACGTGAGCGGGACAACATGAGCGGGACGTGAGCGGGACAACATGAGCGGGACGTGAGCGGGACAACATGAGCGGGACGTGAGCGGGACAACATGAGCGGGACGTGAGCGGGACAACATGAGCGGGACAGCGGGACGTGAGTGGGTATGGCAAGTCGATAGTATGAAAAATCGGACGTAAATTAAACCGTATTCTAAACCATAAAAAGCGGCATGTGCCGTTTTTTTTCGCAAACATGTTGTGAATCTGAACGCGCGGTGGCGTTTTATGCATATTTTATCTCTAAGAGGCTTCTTCTGACTGCTCAGCCACTGGATGTTCGGGCTTTGTACCCAATCAGTGCTTCGGTAGTCATGATCCTAGCCTACATACATACACACACCTGCCATTCTGCTCCTGTCTTAATCAGTGTGTTGTACCTGTTGCTGGGCTCTTTTGTGTATGACACTGAAATCAACAAAGTCATCTCGACATATCATGTTTATAGTTACAGGCCACACAGTCTGCACTCCGACTACCGGCATGAGGTTCCCCCAAGGTTAACCATGGCTGCCGTTTTGATGTCTCGTACAACACCTGGTATAAATTCAGTCAGCAGGACAAAAGCTAACAATAATTTGGTCTGTAAAGAACAGTTGATAATAAACACGAGACACAAAATGAAAGTTTTAACAAATGTCCTCGTTATTAATTAATCCACAACCGCAGTAATTGCGATTGGAATTGCAGATACAAATTTGGATGAGCAAGAACTTTACTTTCAAAATCTTTTTGTGATTTTATTACATTGTTCATGTAACAAATGTGTTTTTTCTCCCTAACTGCAGCTGAAATGCATTTATAAACGAATCACTGCAGGAACAGGAATAAAAAAAAAAAGCCTCAAGATGTAATACAGCAGTGATATATTTTATTAATTGTTTCCATGAAAAGTCTATGTGGAGGCGCGGCAAGCTTTATCATGTCGCGTTTTGAGCATCGGCATCACACGCCTTAAACTATAAAAGAGGTTTTATAAGGTTGATGCGCGTCAAAAGCCAGAGATGTAAAATCTGAACTTTGGCTGCTTCACGCATAGCATCAGCCAATCAGAGCGATCAGCTGGCAGCTCCTGGAGGATTCCTGTGGTGAACCCAGACCCGGGCCTGAGACGCCCTACGTCAGCGTTCCTCATGCGGCTCTCTGACTCCTGCCTTGCGGCTCGTGAAGCAGCCGCTGGCTTTCTGAAAATGCATCTAAACAAGTCATAATGATCCTCAACGCTGCAGTTCTCTCCACTAACAAGAGCTGCAGGCTTTGCTGTCCTAACGGCCCTAACTGACCCTGTCCGGGTTGCCAGTTCTGGCTGATTTCAGCTGCAGTGAACTCCACCAAAGAGCCGCTCCGTCGGTAGCTCCGTATATATAATGAAAAAGAAACGCCCACATTCTGGAGGCTTTATTGTATTTTCACCAGATACTGTTGCATGAGAACGCCGTTACTCCGTGTAAAATTTAGGATCACCATTCCTTGCTGAAAAGCTGAATGTTACTGATTTGGCAACGTAGCAGGATACGTTGCCTAGCAACGCTTTGTTTGGAGGGGACTCTGCTGTGTGCGGCTCTTGTTGCATTAACAATGACTATCACTGCCCTAAGACGACGTTCTCTGTCTTTATTTATGAAATAAAACCATGCCATCTCTCTGCTGCACCGCCATCATTCAGACTCATCTCTTTCCCGCCGCGTTTGCCGCTCCAGACACGCATCAGGAGCGTTTTGGACGTCGGACACAAAAGTGGAAGTTTAGTGACCAGCATCGAGCGTTCAGGCCTGAACACACCGTAACCGTCTGAGGAAGCGGCGTTTAAAGCCACGTATCGTCCGCATGTGCAGAAAAAGCAGCTTTTCCAGACGCTGAAAGCTGCCTGCAGCTGTGGAGATAAATCTGAGCGGAGGAACGGCGCCATCTTCTGCAGTTACATAAGCAGAGATTATCAGGAGCAGATAAGGCTGGAGGGAAGGGACAGGAAGCAGCCTTTGAACCGACAGCGGAGGATGATTATCGAGCTGTGTGTGACGTCCTGACGTGATGCAGATAAAGTTCACGCCACCATGAAGCATCTTAGTGGACCAGTGAACTGTAGGTGTGTCCTACACGTCCCATGGCACCGTGTTGGCGTCTGCTGTACCTCCAGGAGGCCCACGGCGATGGACAGGGCGACACCAGTGGAGCGGAGAGGCCGCTTGCCCTGCGGGACGGGCCACGGGTCTCTCTGGAGCTCTCCCAGCAAGTCCGTCAGGTTCATGTCCACTCGGTGCACGGGCTGGAGGAACCTGATGGGAACGAGCACAGATCAGCACGGCGGGGGGAAAGCAGAGGGAGACGGCGAGCGAGACGGCGAGCTGTCCGTACCTGCAGGAGGCGGCAGCATCCTGGGAGGCCGGGGGGCGACCCTGCTGCCCGGATGCTGCTGGCCTTGTCAACCCGAGCATCTCCTGCAAACAAATCAGCTGTTTTTACTCCAGTTTTCAGGAGCGTCCCTGTGAAGTTGCCACGCTGAAGATCTGAGACTACATCCTGGATCCTGGACCAACCTGGATCTGCTTGGACGACAGGTCCTTGGTTCCCCGGAACACATAGCTCTTGGCGATCCCCTCGCAGCTCAGCTCGTGAACCTGAACCATGCGTCCAAACGTGATGAGGCCCACCAGGGCGTTGGGCGGCAGCAGACTCAGCGACATCTGCAGAGACTCCTTCAGGGCCTGCAGGTCCTCTTCTTCCAAACATGTGTCCACAACATACAGGAAGATCAGCGGCGCCGGGGGTCCGCGCTGGGAAAACACAGCAGGACAATTTACCGTCTGTCTGCCATAAACCAAACGTCTGGCAACGAGAAAGAGAAGCAGCAGCGTGGCAACGGCTGGCTTCTCCACCGCTGTGTGATCTTCCCTGGCTCACGCTGCTCTACGCTACTCTATGCTGCTCTACGCTGCTGTACGCTGCTCTATGCTGCTCTACGCTGCTCTATGCTGCTCTACGCTGCTGTATGCTGCTCTATGCTGCTGTACGCTGATCTACGCTGCTGTATGCTGCTCTACGCTGCTGTATGCTGCTCTATGCTGCTCTACGCTGCTGTACGCTGCTCTATGCTGCTCTATGCTGCTGTACGCTGATCTATGCTGCTCTACGCTGCTGTACGCTGCTCTATGCTGCTCTATGCTGCTGTACGCTGATCTATGCTGCTCTACGCTGCTGTACGCTGCTCTATGCTGCTCTATGCTGCTGTACGCTGATCTATGCTGCTCTACGCTGCTGTACGCTGCTCTATGCTGCTCTATGCTGCTGTACGCTGATCTATGCTGCTCTACGCTGCTGTATGCTGCTCTATGCTGCTCTACGCTGCTCTATGCTGCTCTATGCTGCTGTACGCTGATCTATGCTGCTCTACGCTGCTGTACGCTGCTCTATGTTGCTCTACGCTGCTGTATGCTGCTCTACGCTGCTCTATGCTGCTCTATGCTGCTCTACGCTGCTGTACGCTGCTCTATGCTGCTCTACGCTGCTCTATGCTGCTGTACGCTGATCTACGCTGCTGTATGCTGCTCTACGCTGCTGTACGCTGCTCTATGCTGCTCTACGCTGCTGTACGCTGCTCTATGCTGCTCTATGCTGCTGTACGCTGATCTACGCTGCTGTATGCTGCTCTACGCTGCTGTATGCTGCTCTATGCTGCTGTACGCTGCTCTACGCTGCTGTATGCTGCTGTATGCTGCTGTATGATGCTGTATGCTGCTCTACGCTGCTGTATGCTGCTGTACGCTGCTCTACGCTGCTGTATGCTGCTGTATGCTGCTGTATGATGCTGTATGCTGCTCTACGCTGCTGTACGCTGCTCTATGCTGCTCTGCGCTGCTGTACGCTGCTGTATGCTGCTCTACGCTGCTGCATGCTGCTCTGCGCTGCTGTATGCTGCTGTACGCTGCTCTAAGCTGCTGTATGCTGCTCTATGCTGCTGTACGCTGCTCTAAGCTGCTGTATGCTGCTCTATGCTGCTGTATGCTGCTCTACGCTGCTGTACGCTGCTCTAAGCTGCTGTATGCTGCTCTATGCTGCTGTACGCTGCTCTAAGCTGCTGTATGCTGCTCTACGCTGCTGCATGCTGCTCTGCGCTGCTGTATGCTGCTGTACGCTGCTCTAAGCTGCTGTACGCTGCTCTACGCTGCTGTATGCTGCTCTATGCTGCTGTATGCTACTCTACGCTGCTGTATGCTGCTCTATGCTGCTGTACGCTGCTCTAAGCTGCTGTACGCTGCTCTACGCTGCTGTATGCTGCTCTATGCTGCTGTATGCTACTCTACGCTGCTGTATGCTACTCTACGCTGCTGTACGCTGCTCTAAGCTGCTGTACGCTGCTCTACGCTGCTGTACGCTGCTGTACGCTGCTGTATGCTGCTCTACGCTACTCTACGCTGCTGTATGCTACTCTACGCTGCTGTATGCTGCTCTATGCTGCTGTACGCTGCTGTATGATGCTGTATGCTGCTCTACGCTGCTGTACGATGCTGTATGCTGCTGTATGCTGCTCTACGCTGCTCTATGCTGCTGTATGCTGCTCTATGCTGCTGTACGCTGCTGTATGATGCTGTATGCTGCTCTACGCTGCTGTACGATGCTGTATGCTGCTGTATGCTGCTCTACGCTGCTCTATGCTGCTGTATGCTGCTCTGCGCTGCTGTACGCTGCTCTATGCTGCTCTACGCTGCTGTATGCTAATCTATGCTGCTCTACGCTGCTGTACGCTGCTCTATGCTGCTGTACGCTGCTCTATGCTGCTGTATGCTACTCTACGCTGCTCTACGCTGCTGTACGCTGCTGTATGCTGCTGTATGCTGCTGTATGCTGCTCTACGTTGCTGTATGCTGCTCTACGCTGCTCTATGCTGCTGTATGCTGCTCTACGCTGCTGTATGCTGCTCTATGTTGCTCTACGCTGCTGTATGCTGCTCTATACTGCTGTATGCTGCTGTATGCTGCTGTACGCTGCTGTATGCTGCTCTACGCTGCTGTATGCTGCTCTACGCTGCTGTACGCTGCTCTACGCTGCTGTATGCTGCTCTACGCTACTCTATG
Organism: Telmatherina bonti; assembly: GCF_933228915.1. Taxonomy (NCBI): domain Eukaryota; kingdom Metazoa; phylum Chordata; class Actinopteri; order Atheriniformes; family Telmatherinidae; genus Telmatherina; species Telmatherina bonti. Next base: position 1,415,045 of record NC_136621.1, read on the forward strand.
CTGCTGTATGCTGCTCTACGCTGCTCCATGCTGCTCTACGCTGCTGTACGCTGCTGTATGCTGCTCTACGCTGCTGTATGCTGCTCTACGCTGCTGTATGCTGCTCTACGCTGCTGTACGCTGCTCTACGCTACTCTATGCTGCTGTATGCTGCTCTACGCTACTCTATGCTGCTCCATGCTACTCTATGCTGCTGTATGCTGCTCTACGCTGCTGTACGCTGCTGTATGCTACTCTATGCTGCTGTATGCTGCTCTACACTGCTGTATGCTGCTCTACGCTGCTGTATGCTGCTCTACGCTGCTGTATGCTGCTCTACGCTGCTGTATGCTGCTCTATGCTGCTGTATGCTACTCTATGCTGCTGTATGCTGCTCTATGCTACTCTATGCTGCTGTATGCTGCTGTATGCTACTCTATACTGCTGTATGCTGCTCTATGCTACTCTATGCTGCTCTATGCTACTCTATGCTGCTGTATGCTGCTCTATGCTACTCTATGCTGCTCTATGCTGCTCTACGCTGCTGTATGCTGCTCTACGCTGCTGTATGCTGCTCTACGCTGCTGTATGCTACTCTATGCTGCTGTATGCTACTCTATGCTGCTCTACGCTGCTGTATGCTGCTCTACGCTGCTGTATGCTGCTCTACGCTGCTGTATGCTACTCTATGCTGCTGTATGCTGCTCTACGCTGCTGTATGCTGCTCTATGCTGCTGTATGCTGCTCTACGCTGACCACAGCAGCAGTTGCATCCTCACCGGTTACACAGTACGCGGTACGTGTACTGTGTAACCGTGTGACGCTTCCATCAACGTGTTTCAGAACCGGACATGTGGTCCAGAACTTCTGTTCTGCTGGATCCCATTTTTCCTTTGAACTGAGTGTCTGCAAAACTTCATGTACCGAGGTGGAGTATTTACCTGCACGATGTACTCGATGGTGGAAAACTGCGGCATGAGCTCAGCTGGCTGGTTCACCTCTGATATGCCGGCGTACGACGGCGGGAACTGCGCACACACACACACACACACACACACACACACACACACACACACACACACACACACACACACACACACACACACACACACACAGACACAGACACACACACACACACACAGATGAAGCGGTCGGTCTGCAGGCTCGTCCAGATGTTGAGAGAACAGCTGATTGCTACTCACAGGGTTCCTCTGGAAGCAGAAGTTGCACGCCCAGATTTTGGCTCTGAAGTCTACTTGGCTGGAACGGAGGAGACACGAAGGTCGTTGTCATTTCAGGTAGAGCGGCGCCGCAGACGGCGTGCTCGTGCTGTGGAATAAGCACCAACGTGCAAACAGGGAAGGAACTGTACTGAGCTGCTGGTCCTGCTGAACTTACCACAGCGGGTTGAGGACCGCCTTGCAGTTGGCCCGGCTGCACAGAACCGGCTCATACTGGACCGGCGGCAGGCTGGGCCGCTCCTTCAGGGGGGTGAAGAGGCAGGAGACGGGGACCACCAGCCTGGTGGCCTCCAGCCGGCTGGAAGGCCACAGGTTCCAGCTGAACCTCACGCCGTCCCTGTCCTCGTTCTGCTGGATGAACTCCTGGTACGCCGACATCGCCGAGCTGCGCCCAGACAGAGAAACCAGTTCAGACTGGTGGTGCAGACTGGGCCGCTCCTCACACCAGTACACCTGCTCCTCCCACCAGCACACCTGCTC